>NW_026867893.1:173110-391332 GCF_020745735.1 Hemiscyllium ocellatum
CACCCATTTCATCAAGATCCCTTTGTAATCCTCAAAAAACCTCCTTCACTGCTGACAATGCCACCCTCTAGCCTTCCAGCCCATCACACATGGCTGTCAATGTACAAATATCTTTGCTCGGGGCTTCACAATTTATTCCCTAGCATCACACAATGTCCTGTGATACACTTAATCAGGTCCTGGGTCTTTCCATAAATTTGTGTTTTAAAAACTCCAGCACCACCTCTTCTATAACATGCCCTCTTTTCAAGGCATAGAGATGTACAGGATAGTAACAGACTCTTCAGTCCAACTCGCCCATGCTGACCAGAAGATGTAAGTACATCCATCTCATTTTACAGCGCTGGCCCATGTACCTCTAAACCCTTATTATTCATAACCCATCCAGATATCTCTTAAAAGTTGTCATAGTATCAATATCTGCTACTTCTCTCTAAGCCCATTCCATACACACATCGCCATGTGCATGAAAGGCTGTCCCTTTTTATTCCTTTCCCCACTAACCTTAAACCTCTGCCCTCTAGTTTTGGACTTCCCAACCCTTGGGAAAAGACCTTGAATGTTTACCCAATCCATGCCCCTCATGTTTCTATAAACCTCTGTCAGGTCACCCCTCAGTCTCCGACGCTCCGGAGAAAATAACCACAACTTATTCAGCAACAACCCTGTCAACATCTTGTGATTTTTTTCTGAACACATTCAAATTGCACAACATCCTTCCTATCTTGGGGATACTGGAATTGCAGCGAACTCCAATATGGACTAAAGTATTACTCTTATTCCCTGAGTTCCCCAGTTTTTGTCCTCAGTAAGTTCTGGAGTAAAAAATGTGTTTAATGTCTTAGCCATATCCTGCTGTTCCACACATCCATGCCCTCATTGATCTTTAAGGAGCAATATTTTGTCTCGAGTTTTCTTTACTCAATATATTAATACAATCACTTTTGGATTCTTATTCTCATTATCTGCCAAGGCTATTTCATGTACCCTTTCTGCATTCCTGATTTCCACCCAACGTATATTCCTACAGCCCCTGTGATCCTCAGAGGTTCCCTTGATCAGCTGGCTATACCTGACACGTAGCCCCTATTCCTTGACCAGACCCTCAATAGACAGCCAGTGTCTCCTAATGCTGTCAGCATTGAGTTGCACACAAACAGGAACCTGCTGGTGGTGATCGCTCAATTTGTCTCAATCTTGAAATATTCGCACTTGCCAGACTTCCCTTTCCTGCAAATAGACTCCCCAATCACCTTTTGAACGTTCCTGGCTAACACGATCAAGATTGGTCAGGCCCCATTTTATGACTTGAACCTGTGGACCAGGCCTGTCCTTTTCCGAAGCTGTTTTCAAATTAATAGAATTGTGGTCACTTTGGCAAAATGCTTTCCCACTCACACCTCAGTCCCTTTCCCGACCTTAATACCCAAGGGAAGGTCAGGTTTTGCCCCTTTCTCTTTTCAGACCATTTTCATATTAATTGGGAGTTTCTGGAACACAATTACCAAATTCCTCCCTTGCAAACACTGAACACTGACAGTCCCAGTCTAGGTTTGGAAGATTTGAAAACCCCAACCATAACAGTCCTATTATTATGATTGATATTTGAGATCTCCTGATATATTTATTCCTCACTCTGCCACTGATTATTCGGGGTCAGTGGGACAATCGTGTCAGAGTGATGACCCATTCTTATTTCTCAGTTCCACAAACATAGGTTCACTGGGTGATAACATCGGAATATCCTCTCTAAGTACTACTGGGATGATTCATGCAATCAAAACCCACCACCACACGTCCTCTCTTGCCTCCCCTTCGATGCTTCCTGTAGCATCTCCAACTTGAAACAATGAGCTGCCAGTCCTCAACCTCCCTCAGTTGTGTTTCTGTAGTAACTATAATCTCCCAGTCCCATGTTCCAATCCATGCCGTGAGGTCATTCTCCTTAGCTATCAGGTCCCTTGCATTGAAGTAAATGCAGTTTAATCATCAGTTTCCACCCCTCCCCCATTTCTTGCTATATTCGTGCCTGCCTTGTCTGCTGAAATTGCTCTCTTTAACTTGTGCACCAACCTCAATCTTCTTTCTGGTCTTCCAACTGTTTAAGTTGCAACATCCTGCCAGATCAGATTATATCCTCTCAGCAGCTCTAACAATCGCCCCACCAGGATATGGGTCCCGCTCCTGCTCCCAGTTCAGGTCCAC
The DNA here is from genome assembly GCF_020745735.1 of Hemiscyllium ocellatum. Taxonomy (NCBI): domain Eukaryota; kingdom Metazoa; phylum Chordata; class Chondrichthyes; order Orectolobiformes; family Hemiscylliidae; genus Hemiscyllium; species Hemiscyllium ocellatum. Next base: position 175,316 of record NW_026867893.1, read on the forward strand.
TTATGCTGACACCTTCAGACGTCCAGAAACTTGTTCACCAATGTCCCTGTGTTCCTCAGTACTCCAGGAGGACCTACTATTCATGATGTATATCGTTCACTTATGAGACTTCCCACAGTGCATTGCCTCACAGTGATCAGAAGTAAACTCCATCTGCCATTACTCTGCTCAGTTTATCATCTGATTGATATCTGACTGCAGTCTGAGACCATCCCTCACCTTTCATGTCATCTGCAAACCTACTAATGATTCCTTCTGTTTTTACATCGGAGTTATTATTCCACAAAATAACCAGCAATGCTTCCTGCGCAGATCCCTGTGGTGCACCCACTGATGAAAGAATTCCAAACACGAGAAGTCTATCCACTGTTTTTTTTAATCCACATTACCAACTTGCCTTGGATCCCATTGGCTCTTTACATTTGGACCAGCCTTCCACGAGGGACCTTGTCAAAGGCCTTATTCAAGTCCATGTAAACCACATCATCTGCACTGCCCTCATCAATATTTTTCGACACCATTTCAAAAAAACTGAACTGAATTCCTCAGACAGTATCTCACTCTTCCAAATCTGTGATGCTGCTGCAGAGGTGATCCTTGCCTTTGGAAGTGTTGATTCATCCTCAAAATTCATTCCAATAATTTCCCTCCCTCTGCTGTCAGACTATCTGCTCTGTAATTACCTGGCCTATCCCTGCTGCCCTTCTTGAACAAAAGAACCACATTAGCGACCCTCCAGTCATTCAACACTTCACCTGTGGCCAGCAAAGTTTTATATATATCCACCAGGGGCCAACAATCTCCTCCCTTACCTCCCATAGCAGCCTGGGATACATTTCATTAGGCACTGGGATTTCTCCACCTTTATGCCTGTGAAAACATTTAATACCTCCTCCTTATTCATCTTTTCTTGTTCTCGAACCTCACCGTCCCAACTGAAATCCCCGGTGACAATGTCTTTCTCCTGTGTGAATACAGATGGAAGTATTCATTGAAGTTCTCACCGATTTCCACTGGCTCCATTACAGATTGGCCCTTTGGTTTCTAACAAGCCTCGCTGTTTACCTGGGAATCCTCTTCCTCGAACTGTACTCATTAAATTCCCTGTGGCCTCTCCTTAACAGTATCTGCCAAGGATATTTCATGCCCATTATTTGCCCGTCATTTTAAGGATTGCCTTGCACTATCTATATGTTGGTCGGTCTTTGCCTGTTTTCATCGCCTTGTATTTCCTTCATCAAGCTCAGGATATCGCTTGACCAGTATTCACTGGAGTTACTGCCTTTGTCATTCACTCTTCGCAGAACACACTGGCCTTGAATTCTCCCTGTATCAATTTAACATACTTCCTGTTTCTGAGTGTGAACCCAACAGCAAAAAGTTCCTCCCGGTCTGTGTTTGCCAGATCCTGTCTCGTGGTAGTGATAATGCCCAGTGACAGTAATATTCTAATGATGATGGGGCTTCCACAAATTTGGCGTCTTCACTTCTGCCCTATCCTTATTTTACCAAAATGACTTTGAAAGCTAGTGTTAGGACTACTATCACCGAAACACTCTAAAAATCCTTATGTCTGTCATCTTGTCCAGCACTAAGCCCAATCACGTTGCTGTAACCTTTTCCAATCCCAACAGCAGTCCTCCATCCTGTCCTACAGCACCTCATTATCTCTAACCTTCCATCATCCAATTCACCTCACTGTTTGTACAGCGTTTCCTACCAACCCTCCCATTATGTAATGTTCTGAAGCTTCCTGACCGCTCCCGAGATCTGTAACCATGCCCCTCTCTCTCTCTCTTCAATCTTCTCTGTCTCTGTGACTAACTCCCAACACTACAATGTTCCGTACCTTTGACCACCTCCAGTCAGTACTAGCCTTCCTAGCTCTCGAACATCCTGCAGCCACTAAAACCATCCATGTACCTGAAATATCCTCTCAGTTGTTGTAACAACTCTCATTCTCACAACTGCCTCTGTCGATAACCTCAGCCAGTCCAAAGAATCCTTGCTAACTCAGTAACCTCACCCAATGTGTACAACTCTGAGTATGACTAACTTCATCCAGTCTCCCCAACTGTCCCTAACTCTAATTGTAGAGAGAATCCACAACCCTCCCTATTGCGTTCACCTCCTCCAGTCCCTCTCATGGACACCATCTATGGAACCTTATCCTGTCCCTGACTATATTCTCTTCCTGTTCCAATAAACCTTGTGAACTTTGTGACCTAGTCCAATCTCTGCAGTGCTCTGTATAATCAGCCTCACTGTGCCTGGAACCTGGCTTTAATTCCAGCCTTGGCCGATTGTCTGTGTGGACTTTGCATGTTCTCCCCGCTGACTGTGTAGGTTTCTTCCGGGTGCTTTAGTTTCCTGCCATAGCTCGACATTTGCACGATACGTGATTGTCGATCATAAATTGACCGTAGTATTCAGGCAAGTGTGCTTTAGGTGAGTTCATCATGAGAAATGCAGGGTTTAATGGACAGGGAGAGGGATGGGTCTGGTTAGGATGCTCTTTAGAGGGTTGGTGTGGGCTTGTTGGGCCAAATGGCCTTTTTCCACACTGTGGAGATTCTATTCAGGTTATTGTCCAGTCCTGTCAACCATCCCTGTCTCTTGAACCTTGCCTCATCCCCAATACTCTCCTTATATGTGTAATCTCCAACAGTCTCTAAAACACTCCTTGGCGATGTCAGCTTCTCCAGTCCTTACCATGATCGATATGACTGTCACCTCTTCCTGCTTTTAGAACAATCCTTATAACTGTTGTCATTGGTTACATCACTCCCAATCACTGTTCCATCCTGAACCCCCCCCCCCCCCCCAAAAACATTTATATCTCTGTAAACCCATCTGGACTGTGTGTACCTCCTTTTGACAGTCCCGTTCTGAGACTTTCTCTATATCAAAAACGTCAATAAGTGTAGGAAACCCTTATTATTGTAACCTCCCTCCAGCCTTACAGCACTGAGGATCTGTAGAAGCTCTCTTCAACCCGCCAGCCATCTCTGTGTCTGTAATCTATTCCACTCCCCAGAATTCATTCTCTCTGAGCTCTTCTGTAGTCCATTAAACACTCCCTCCCACTGTCTGTGTCATTGTAACCTTCTCCAAAAACACAACCTTCCCTATCTGTGTAAATCCCGACACCAGTCCCTATCCTTCTAAGCTCCGTCTAACAATATAACCCTCCATGTTTGTGTATTCACCTTCAGTCCCTACTCACCTCCCTATCTGTGTAACCTTCTCCAGGCATTTTTGCTTCACTCTCTTCAACTGTCCCTGTCAGTGTAATCTCTTCTGGACCCGAAAACTCCCCTCTCTTTAACTTACTCAGGCAACACAACCCTCACTATCTGTGACCTACTCCTGTCGGAGAACCCTCCCTCTGTGAACTGCTCCAAATCTTCAACTCTCCATAAGCTCCTGCAGTCTTAGAGCCCTCCCTGTGTACATAACCTCTTCCAGTCCCTAAAACGCCATCAGTCTGTGGAGACCCTACCAGCATCCCTATCTGTGTTATCCTGTCAGGTCCCTGCAACACTCCCGATCTGTAGATCCCACTCCAATGCCTGTGTTTCACCCGGTCCTGTTCCTACAAGACTCATTAACTATGTAACATTCTCCCGTCACTATCACCCACCGTGTCAATGTAAGCTCCTCCTGTATCTCCATCCAGTTACGCATCTCCATAACCTTCTCCAGCTCTTACACCCCTATCTGTGTAAACATCACTCTCCACTCGAACCCTCCCTACCGCAGGAACTTCCTCCTGTTTTTGTAATGCTCCCTTATCTGTGAAACTGTCTCCAACCAAACTTGCTACCCCAATCTCTGAAAAACGAATCCAGATTCCACACCCTCCTTAACCCCCAGAACCTAAGCCTTCCTATATCTATAAACATCTTCAGTCACAATGACCCTCCATATCTCTGTTTGTTCCGCCAGATGTTACAAACCTCTTTATCTCTGTAATCTGCTCAGTTCCCTAAAACAGTCCCTGTCTGTGTGATCCAGCCCTGTCGTACAAACATCCTTATCCTGGTAAACTTCTCTATCCCTCCCAGCATTCCCAACTCCTTGAACCCGTCAGCCCTACAGCTCTCCACATTTCTGTAACCTCCTGTGGGCCTATGGTCCTCCCTCCCTGTGAAACCACCTTCAGTCCCCACATCCCTCCCAATCTGGGTCCTCTGCTCCAAATCAGACCATTGCTGTCTCTGTAAACACCTCCACCCCTGACAACTCTTCTCATTTGTGTAACCTCGTTCAGACCCCATACTCTCCAGCTTCCTGCATCCTCTTCCTGCATTGCAACTAAAACCACATGTTTATGTAATATCCACCAGTGCTTAAACCTCCCCAACTCAGTAACCACTTGCAGCCCTAACAAAGCACCTAAACTGTGAAACCTCTTAATTCCCTACAATCCTCCCTCCCTCCCTCCTCAACTACCTTCATCACCATGAAACCTCACAATCACTGAAGTCACCTTTTGGCACTGCAACCCTCCTAATGTCTGCAAAATCCTTTTGTCCTGATATCCCTCCCTGTCTCTGTAACCCCCACCACCCTCCAGTGCCCTTCTGGGGAACCTGGCAGAGGAGGGATGTTTTGTAGAGTCCGGGCCATGTTACAGAGGTACAATCCTGGGAATTACAGATTTAGTCTAATGTCTGTGGGGTGCAGATTATTGGCAAAGACTCTAAAGACAGGATTTATGACTACTTGGAAAACTATCGTTTCATTAGAGACAGTCAGCACGGGTTTGTGAGGGGCAGGTCATGCCTCACAAATCTTATTGAATTATTTGAGGATATGAGCGAATACGTTGATGGCTCATTCAGAAAATAAGGAGGCATGGGATACAGGGAAATCTGTCTGTCTGGTTACAGGATTGGATGGCCCAGAGAAGACAGAGGGTGGCAGCAGGTGGACAGTATTGAGTCTGGAGCTCAGTGACCAGTGGTGTTCTGTAACAGTCGGCTCTGGGACTCTGCTCTCTGTGATTTTTATAAATGACTTGGATGTGGATTTTGGAGAGTGGGTTAGTAAGAGGTGAGGCCATACTGGATTTGGTTCTGGGTAACGAACCAGGCCAGGTGTTAGAATTGGAGGTAGGTGAGCACTTTGGGGACAGTGATCACAATTCGGTGACTGTTAATCTGGTGATGGAGAGGGATAAGTGTGCACTGCAGGGCAAGAGTTATAGCTGGGGGCAGGGAAATTATGTGCGGTGAGGCATGACTTAGGATGGAAAAGTAGGCTTCAAGAGAAGGGTGCAATCGATATATGGAGCTTGTTCAAGGAGCAACTATTGAGTGGCCTTGATAAGTATGTACCTGTCAGGCAGGGAGGAAAGGGTCATGTGAGGGAGCTGTGGTTTAATATGGAATTGGTTACCCTGGGTAAAGGGAAGAGGGCGGCCTATGTAAAGATGAGGCGTGAAGGTTCAGTTGGGGAAATTGAGAGTTATAAGGTAGCCAGGAAGGATCTAAAGAGAGCTAAGAGCAGCAAGGAGGGGACATGAAAAGTCCTGAGTTGGTAGGATTAGGGAAAACCCAAAGGCTTTCTATAGGTATGTCAGGAATAAAAGAATGACTAGGGTAGGAATAGGTCCAGTCAAGGATAGTAATGAGAAGTTGCGTGTGGAGGCTGAAGAGATTGGGGAGATACTGAATGAATACTTTTCGTCAGTATTCACTCAGGAACAGGGCATTGTTGCCGAAGTGAATATTGAGTCACAATTAGAATGGATGGCTTTGAGGTATGTAGGGAAGAGGTGTTGGAAATTCTGGAAAGGGTGAAAAGTCCCCTGGGCCTGATGGCACTTATCCTAGGATTCTCTGGGAAGCAAGGGAGGAGATTGCAGAGTCATTGGCCTTGATTTTTATGTCCTCGTTGTCTACAGGAATAGTGCCAGAAGACTGGAGGATAGCAAATGTGGTTCCCTTGTTCAAGAAGGGGAGTAGGGATAACCCTAGTAACTATAGTCCGGTGAGTCTCACTTCTGTTGTGGGCAAAGTCTTAGAGAGAATTGTAAGGGATAGAATTTATGAACATCTGGATAGGAATAATGTGATCAAGGATAGTCAGCATGGTTTTGTGAAGGGCAGGTCGTGCCTCACAAACCTTATTGAATTCTTTGAGAAGGTGACTAAGGAGGTGGATGAGGGTAAAGCAGTAGATGTGGTGTATATGGATTTTAGTAAGGCATTTGATAAGGTTCCCCATGGTAGGCTACTGCAAAAAATATGGCGTTATGGCATTGAGGGTGCGTTGGAGGTTTGGATTAGGAATTGGCTGGCTGGAAGACGACAGAGGGTAGTAGTTGATGGTAAAGGTTCATCTTGGAGTGTAGTTACTAGCGGTGTTCCGCAAGGATCTGTTTTGGGACCATTACTGTTTGTCATTTTTATAAATGACCTGGAGGAGGGGCTAGAAGGTTGGGTGAGCAAGTTTGTGAATGATACGAAAGTCGGTGGAGTTGTTGACAGTGAGGAAGGATGTGGCAGGTTACAGCGGGATATAGATCAGCCTGCAGAGCTGGGCAGAAAGGTGGCAAATGGAGTTCAATGTAGCTAAGTGTGAAGTGATTCACTTTGGTAAGAGTAACAAGAAGATGGGGTACTGGGCTAATGATCAGATACTTGGTAGTGTGGATGAGCAGAGGGATCTTGGTGTCCATGTACACAGATCTCTGAAAGTTGCCAGCCAGGTAAATAGTGCTGTGAAGAAGGCATATAGCGTACTGGCTTTTATTGGCAGAGGAATTGAGTTCCGGAGTCCTGAGGTCATGTTGCAGTTGTATAAGACTCTGGTGCGGCCGCATCTGGAGTATTGTGTGCAGTTTTGGTCGCCATACGATAGGAAGGATGTGGAGGCACTGGAACGGGTGCAGAGGAGGTTTACCAGGATGTTGCCTGGTATGGTAGGAAGATCATATGAGGAAAGGCTGAGGCACTTGGGGCTTTTTCATTGGAGAAAAGAAGGTTTAGGGGTGACTTGATAGAGGTGTATAAGATGATTAGGGGTTAGATAGGGTTGACCATGAGAACCTTTTTCCACGTATGGAGTCAACTATTACAAGGGGGCATAGCTTTAAATTAAGAGGTAGTAGGTATAGGACAGATGTTAGGGGTAGATTCTTTACTCAGCGAGTTGTGAGTTCATGGAATGCCCTGCCAGTAGCAGTGGTGGATTCTCCCTCTTTCTGGGCATTTAAACGGGCATTGGATAGGCATATGGAGGATAGTGGACGAGTGTGGGTTAGGTGGGCTTGGATCAGCGCAACATCGAGGGCCAAAGGGCCTGTACTGCGCTGTATTTTTCTATGTTTTATGTAAGTTTGCTAATCATACGAAGATTGTTGGAGTGGTGGGTAATGTGGAGGGCTATTGTAGATTGCATAGGGACATTGACAGGACACAGCTGGCCTGGAAGTTGCAGATGGAGTTAAATCTGGAAAAGTGTGAAGTGATTCATTCTGGAAGGTTGAATTTTAATACAGAATTCAGGGTTAAAAGGCAGAATACTTGGCAGTGTGGAGGAACAGAGAGACCATGGGGTCTATGTCCATAGATCCCTCAAGTTGCCACGTACGTTGGTAGGGTTGTTAAAAAGGCATATATTGTGTTGGCTTTCCTTAGCAAGGGGATAGATTTTAAGAGCAGTGAGGTTTTAGTGCATCTTAATAGCCTCCTAGTGAGACCACACTTGGAATATTGTGTTCAGTTCCGGCCCCCTGTTTACAGGAAGGATGTGCAAGTTTCAGAGAGGGTACACAAGAAATTTACCAGGGTGCTGCTTGGAATGGAGAACATTTCTCATGAAGAAAGTTTGAGGGAGCTAAGGCTTTTTTCATTGAAGTGAAGAAGGGGGTGGGGCAACCCTGTAGAGGTGAACAAAATGATGATAGGCACACAGAGAGTGAATAGTCAGAGACTTTTCCTCTTATGGAATAAATGGCTGTAACAAGGCGGCATAATTTTAAGGTGAATGGAGGATGGATAAGAGGATAGAGAATGGTAGGTGGTTGGATGGACTGCCAATGGTGGTAGTAAAATTAGACACATTCGGGACATTTAATAGACTCTTGGACAGACACATGGATAATAGTAAAATGAAGGGTATGTAGGTAATTTTGATCTTATAGTTGGATAAAAGGTTGGCATGAAATCATGGCCGAAGGGTCTTGGGCTGAACTGTTCTGCGTTCTATGTTCTGTCTGGTAAGCTGGGTGATAAACTCAGATCAGTGTAAAATGATATGGCATTCAGGAGGAGCTAGTGAACTGGATTCAAAATTGGCTTGATGGTAGGAGACAGCGGGTGATGGGAGACATGTGTTTCTGACTGGAGGCATGTGACCAGCGGTGTAGTGGGTCCCCTGTTGTTTGTCATTTGGATAAATGGTTTGGATGGAATATTGGTTTCCTGGTAAGTAAGCTTCTTGGGTGACACTGACATTGGAGGTAAAGTGGTTAGTGGAGAAGATCGTATATATTACAACATGATGAACAGTACTGCTGGGATAGTGGGCTGAAGAATAGCAGATGGAGTTTAATTAGATAAATGTGAAGTGTTCTATTTTGGTGAAACAAACCAGGGTGGGACCTGTACAGTTAATGTTTGGGCCCTGGGTGGTGTTGTCAGTCAGAGACCGAGGGATGCAGGTACACAGTTCTTTGAATGTGTTGTCACAGGTAGACAGGCTGGTGAACCAGACATTTGGGATGTTTACCTTCATTGGGCGAGCATTGAGAGTAAGAGTTGGCATGTAATGGTGCATCTGTAAAATACATTGGTGAGGCTATCATAAAAATATTGTTGTTCAGTAAGAAGAACTCATTTGGTTCACTTACCTCCTTTTAGGAATCTGATCCAGACCTACAGCAATATGGCTGACTCTGAGCTACCCTCTAGGTAATTAGCAGTCGGGTCAAAGAATGTTCGTCCAGGCAGTGACAACTACATCCAACGAATGAATAAATAAAAAGACCTATGCACTTCCGTACCTCTGGAAACAAGTCCAGCTGCAGCAATCCGTACTGGTTTTGTAACACCATTCTAGACCTGAACACTCTATAACACTCTCACCACCTCCCACCTTCACCTCTCCCTGTTCCTATCGTGTCATTAAACCCTGACAATGATTCCCCTTCCCACTGCCCTCCTCCTGCTACCAGACCCTTTGCAATCCATTTAACATTTACTCCTAAAGCACTCTCTCACTTCAAGATTTTAAGTATTTTGTGCTGATCTTCTCAGCCTCATAATCTAGTATGATCCCTTTTGTCCTGAGTGAGGGACCAGTGGGGATTTCTTGCTGAGGGTTTTACTGTTTCAATGGAATGTCCTTCTGTTGAGTGTTTTATACTGTTCCTTGAAATGTTTTCCACTGTCCATTTACAAACACATATTTCAGTCTGTTTAGGCTGTTTACCTTGGTCAGTTCTCCTCTCAAACTCATGTAATTGGCTATTTTTGTTTCTAGTTGCAGCTCGTCCTTTCTGTGATTCACTTTAAAACATTTTGTGTATTTAGCTGTACTTTATCACAATTTCCCGAAGGATCTCTCCCGGTGACGTTACACATTCACTAAGTTTCATCACACGGTCGCTCTGACATAGTTACATCCCTAGCCTGTTGCACAGCGAAACACTGAAAAAAAAACCGAACTCCTCTTCCAATATCAATGTTCTCCGTGTGATTGGTCCAGATTATACAAATATTGAAGTTTTCCAAAATTATCACAATGCCTTTATTAAAAATCCAATGAGTTCCTGTGTAATACAGTGATGAGCAATGGAATAAAGTTCGTTGGCTAAAATTGTTCTGCTGCTTGTGTCCTTGGCAAGTAGTAGCCAGAATTTACATTCAGACTGACTCGACTTCATGTTCTGATGCCAAATGCTTTCTTTGTGATGTCTTCGTTATCCATTATTGTTAGCATTACACATTTTGCCCGAGTATCGGCAAGGTTGTAAACCACTGAATATTTTTGTTCACACTGTATCCATATTTCCCTGGTGTCTAAATCTCTTTTATCTCTGTCACAAATCCACCTTATTGCATCGACTTTGTCCATTCAATTAAAAGTATTCCTTTCCTTAATTTATTGTCACAAATCTATTCACTGACGTACAATTTTACTTAAACTCTGTCCCATCCTGTTCCTTTTTGCTTATCTTCAGCCAGATCCCCATGCTGTTTTCGTGTGTCACATTTTCCCTTTGGATTCGGAAAGTTCCTTTCACCTGAACGCTGTCCCTGCATCCTCTCTGGCAGTTTAAACCCTTGGCAATTAACCTACCGACATGTTCGGCCAGGACAATGGTCCCAGCACCGTTCCAGTGGGGCCATCCAAAAGGATTATATTTAAAATCAGGCATGGGATGAAGTATCTCTGGCTGACCAGCCTTTCTTGCCCAGCCGGAGCTGCCCTTGAGCTGAATATCTTTCTCAGCCAGTTCAGCGGGTCAGTGAGAGGCAAACACTTTGCTGTGGGTATGTCGTGCAGATCAGGTGAGGATGGGCAGATGTCCTTCTCGAAAGGGCAAGTGTTTGGGTTTTTTGGTCATCAGCAATGGTCTCATACTTACTTGTCGATTGTTAATTACTATTTTTAAAATTAGTGATTTCAAATTCCACCATTGTTGATGCTGGGATTCCAGCCTGTATCCCCCGAACATTAGCAGAGGTTTGGGATACATGCTCCAGCAATAATACCACGAGGCCATCACTTCACCTGCTCACAGGTTGCTCATTCCTGACCGGTTATACCAGTGCATCATGAAGCAAAACCTGTCAATCCAACACAGTTGTGTGATCCTGATATCTTCCAGCACTCTGGTGATATCACTTAGGATCTTGCTTTCTGTCTGTCTCTGACTCTGTCTCTGTCTGTCTCTGTCTGTTTCTCTCTTCTGAAGAAAGACGAGGCAGCACAATTCCCATTCTGCCTATTCCTGTCTCCTGTAGGTACTCAGGAAGGTTCAGACTCGATTAACTTCCCAGCTGCTGGGTGTCTCGTCCATCATCACATTGAAGATAGTTGGTCAGCCAGAGAGACAAAAGAGAGGGAGATCTGCAGCCTTCAATAAATCCTGCAGTGAGGTAAGATCACTCACAGTGCACAGAGCAGAGAGCAACGAGAGGGCTCCAAACATCGGCTGACAATATATGTCACTGATACAGTGCTGGAGGGTGAGCACAGTTCACACACACCCCAGGCTCAATCACCGCCCCAGTCTAAGTTCTGTTGTACTAAGACTCACTACTCTGCATCACTATCTATGGCATGTCTTGTACACCAGTGTCTTCAATAATTTGTAACTCCTATAACAGTTTATATCTCTGTAACCTCCTCCTATCTCAATAGTCCCTCGATATATTTGAAATGTACTGCATTCCAGACTACCATCCCTATCGCTGTAACTTGCTTCAGTGTCGACAACATGCCTTATCTCAGTAGTCTCCTCCTCCAATAACTGGAGACAGAGGCATGCAGCACAATCCTTCAATCCAACCAGAGTCCATGAACAAGTCACGTTTCCCTGTATTTGACCGGATCCCTTCAAACCTTCTCCTCACAAGTACCTGCCCAAATGTATTTTACATGTTTTAATTGTACTTTTCTCTACCACTTCCCCTGGAAGCTCATTCCATAACTGCACCATCGTCTGTGTAGAAAATTTTCTCCTAAAATCTCTTTTAAGTGCTTCCTCTCCCATCTCATATTTATGCCCACTAGCACACAGAACATGACAGCGCAATGCAGGCCCTTCGGCCTTCGATTTTGCACCAACCTGTGGAACCAATCTGAAGCCCAAGTAGCCAACACTATTCAAATTCGTGTCCATATGCCTATCCAACGACCGTTTAAATGCCCTTAAAATTGGCGAGTCTACCACTGTTGCAGGCAATGCATTCCATGCCCCGACTATTCTGAATAAAGAACCTACCTCTGGCATCCGTCCCATATCTATTTATTAATATTAGCATCTACCTAAATTTAAAGCTATCTCCCCTCCTGGTAGACATCGCCACCCAAGAGAAAAGGCTCTCACTGTCCAACCCATCTCACCTGCTGATTATCTTATATTTCTCTATTAATTGACTTCAAACACATTCTTTTGAACAAAAACAGCTTAAAGTCCCTCAGCCTTTCCTCATAAGACCTTTCCTCCGTACCAGGTAACTTTCTAATAAATCTCATCAGATGTGGTGAGTGTGGACTTGTTGGGCCGAAGGGTCTATTTCCACACTGGAAGTAATCTAATCTAAGGGGACAACATTTGCTATCCTCCAGCCTTCTAGCACTATTCCTGTAAACAATGATGACAAAAAGATCAAAATCAAAGGCTTGGCAATCTCCTTCGTGGCTTCCCAGAGAATCCGAGGATAAATCCCATCCGGCCAATAGATTTATCTATTTTTAGACTTTGCAGAATTGCTAACACCTCCCCCTTCTGTACTTCAATTCAATCTAGTTATGGACTCCACTGCCCTGGCTAATCACCTTACCTGTATCCCTCGTGGTTTTAATCATCGTCCTGCGACTTGTATCATCGAAGGACAATGATACAAATAGTTCTGCTCTTGTCCCTGCCACTACTTATCACAATGTTCTGGGATACACTTATTCAGGACTTAAGGCGTTCTCTACCTTTGTGTTTGAAGACCTCCAGCACTACCTCTTCTATAATGGGAACTCTTTTCAAGCCATCACTGTCTCTTTAACTGACTTGTCTGCAGTAATTTCTGACAAAATGTTCATTTAGGGTCTTACCCATCTCCTGTGGTTTCCACACATGGATGTCCTTATTGATCTTTGCAGGGCCCTTTCTCTCTAGTTGCGTTTTTGTACTTGTGTGCTGTAGAATTTTCTTGCAATCTCCTTAACCTTATCTGCCAAAGCTATCTCATCCCCCATTTTGCTTTCCAGCTTTATCCGGCTTCTCCGTTTCTCTAAAACCCTCCAGTATCAGTAACATCTTCGTCAATCTTTGCTCCATTTACAGTTTCCGGAAATGCTTCCTAAAGCAGGATGATCAGAATTCTCCACAGTACTCCAACTGGGGACCCAGCAATGCCTTGTACAGCCGTACCATGATGTGCCAACTTATGTATTCAATTCGCTGACCCATGAGGGCAAGTGTTCCAAATTCCACTTTCCCCACCTTGTCCACCTGTGATGCACCATCCAAGGAACTGCATTCCTTGGTCTATCTATGTTCGACAGCACTGCCCAGGGCCCAACTATTAACTGTGTTAGTCCTCCCTGGTTTGTCTTGACAGAATCCATCACCTGAATTCAGCTCCATCGGTCATTCCTTGGCCACTGGCTCAGTTGTTCGAGATCCCCTTCAAGAACTGTATTCCCTGCCCACTATAACCCGTGTTCTATCCGGACGTTTATCAACAAACTGACTAACAATGACTCCTATGCTCTTACTGAAATGTTTTCTGTAAATGATGCATAACAGTGGACCCAGCACTGTTCCTTATGGCACACTGCTGGTCATAGGCCCCCAGTCTGCACAACAACGCTCTCCCACCACTCTGTCTCCTATTGTCAAGCCAATTTTGTATCCAGTTGGCTAGTTCTCCCTGAAACCATGTGATCTAACCTTACTAACCAGTGTTCCACGCTAAACCCTGTCCAATGCCTTGCTGTGGTCAGTAAAGACAGACAGTCTCCTGTTCTGTCTTCTTCTATCTTCTTAGTCACCTCTACAACAAACTCAGGCAAGTTTGTGAGACACTACTTGTGTACTTTGTGTCAACTGTCCCTAATTAACCTTCGCCGTTCGAAATGCATGTAACTACTGTCCCTCAGAGCCCCCTCCAACACCGTACGCACCACTAACATCAAGCCAATTGGTCTTTAGGTGCCTTGCTTTCCCTCGCGTCAATTTTAAATAATGGCACAACGTGAAACACCCTCCAGGCTTCCAGCTCATCACCCGTGGCTGTCACTGATATAAATATCTCTTTAAGGGACAATTCTTCCAGAGTTTCCCCCAGTGTCCTCAGATATACATGATTAGCTCCAGGGATTTGACTTTTTTTTAGGCGTTTTAAAATCGCCAGCACCTCCCGTTTTGTTATGCGGAGTCTTTTGAAGACTTCATTTCCCTGACTTCCCCAGTCTTTAAGTTCTGATGTGAAATTTTCGTCAAGGATCTCACCCATCTCCTGTGGTTCCACACATGGATTATTCCATTGACCTTCAAGGGGCATATTCTGTCTCTAGTTAATCTTCTCTCGTTAGTATTCATGTCGAATTCCTTTGGATTTCCCTCAGCATTATCAGCCAAAATTTTCTCAGGTCTCCTGCTTGCCCTCCTGCTCTCCCTCTTCAGTGTATTACTGTACCCACAATGTTCTTTGAGGAATCCAGCTGGCCATATATGACATGGACGCCTTTATCTTGACCAGAACCTCAATACCCCCAATCATCCAGAATTTCCTTCTTGTAATCAGCATTGTCCTTCACACTAACAGAAATATCCTCAAGCTGAACTCTCATTTTATCTTTTTTTTGATAGTTTCCCACCTGCCTGAGGTCCATTTACCTGCAAATACTCTCCACAATCAACTGCTAAAAGTTCTTGACCAATACCGTCTGGATTGGGGCAGACCAATTTTGATCTTTCACTTGTGGATCAGGCCTGTCATTTTCCATAACTGTTTTCAAATTAATACAGTTGTGGTCACTTTGTCAAAGTGCTTCCCAACTTACACCTCAGACCCTTTCCCTACCTTGTTTCCCAAGGGGAGGTCAGGTTTTGCCACTTTCTCCAGGGAGAGGGCAAGCAACCAGTGGTAATTGTGCACATCAGTACACATGACATAGATACAGTTGGATGGGATCTGGTCAAGTGAGTATTAGGAGTTAGGTAAGAAGTTTAAAAGCAGGACTACAAAGGTAGTGAGCCCCAGATTACTCCCAGTGCCGCTCGTAGTGAATATGGAAATAAAAAGACTAGCCAGATGGATGAGTGCCTGAGGGGCTGGTGGAGGGGGAAGGGTTTTTAAGTCTTGGATCATTGGGGTCTCTTCTGGGGTAGAAGTGACCTGGACAATGGGGATTCTGAAAAATAAAGAGACCATCGGCCAGTCAGAGGAAAATCCACCAGCCACCGAGAGCACGTTTCCTATTCAGGATATCCAGGGGCACAGTCAAGGGAGAGAAAAGACTTCTGGTTTAAAGGAAATTTATTTCAAGAGGCCTGACTGGTAAGGCAGACGAGCTCAGAGCATGGATTGCCTCTGGGGACTGGGATGTTATAGCCATAACAGAAACATGGCTGAGAGAAGGGCAGGAATAACAGCTCAGTGTTCCAGGATACAGAAGGTACAAGTGTAACAGAAAGACAAGTAATTGAGGAGGGGGAGTGCTCTTTTGATAAATGAGAGCATAACAACAGTGATCAGAGAGGATACTCCTAAAGAGTAATCAAATGAGGCCATATGGTTGGGAGTTAGAAAGAAGGGGGCGGTCACTTTGTTTGGACTGTATTACAGACTCGCAAATAGCCAGCGGGTATGAGAAGAGCAGATGTGTAGAGAGATTGTAGATAGGTGTTGAATAAGTAATAAGAGAGTAGTATTGATTGGAGGTTTTAATTTCCCCTGGATTGACTTGGGACCTCAGAATACCATATGGGTAACAATTTGTCAAATGGGTCCAAGAACGTTTCCTTGACCAATATATAGGCTGTCCTACTCTATTCAGGTGGGCGCAACATTGAACATCCCCTGAGAAAACAAGATGAGGAAGTGACTGAAGTGTCAGTCGGAGAGCACTTTGGGTCCAGTGACCGCAACTGTGTTAGTTTTAACATAACTACAGAAAATGATAGGAGAGGTCCACAGGTTAAGGAGCTATGCTGAAACACTGGCAGTTTTGGGGCCACGAAGCAGGATCTAGCAGAGGTTGAGTGGGTGAGTCTGTTTGAAGGAAAAGAAACGACTGGAAAATGGGAGGCTTTTAAAAGTGTGATACTGAAAATCCACGGTCAGTATGTACCTGTTAGCGTGAAAGGAAAATGGCAGGTTTAGGGATCCCTGGCTGACGACGGATATTGAGTCTCTGATCTGGCAATTGAAGATGGTATACATTGGGTTTAAGGGTTCCGTATCTACCGAACCTCTTCCGGCCCTAAAGACAGAATCAATCTGTGGAGACCCTATCAGGTCCATGCCACACATCGATCTGTTGAACCCACTCCAGGCGTTGTGACTGTTCCAATTCAGTTCCTAAAGGAACTGCGGTCTGTGTAACATGCTCTCATCACTATCACCCACCCTGTCAGTGTAAGCTTTTCCAGTATTTCCACCCATCTACTCATCTGCATAAACTTCTCCAACTCTTACATCCCTATATCTGTTTTAACGACAACCTCCCCAACAACACTTTCCCACTTATGCCAAACTCGAGGAGATGACTAATGCTCCTTTAGCTGTGTAACTGTCTCCAATCAATATTCCTGTTCACATCTCCAGGAAAATCCGTCCGATTCCACATCCTCCATGTCTAAATAACACCAGAACCTAAGAATTTCGACATCTCTCAACCTGTTCAGTCACGACTACCCTCCATATGTGTGTTTTTTGCTTCCAGCCTAGACAACCTACATTATCTCTGTAATCTGCTCCATTCCCTAAATAGTACCTGTCAGTATAAACCAGCACTGTCCTCCCACTATCCTTATCCTTGTAAACTGATCCATCCCTCCCAACCTCCTCATCTCCATGAACTCCTGCAGGCCCTACAGCTCTCCACATTTCTGCAACCTCCTGTGGGCCTATGGTCCTTCCTCCCTGTCAAACCACCTTCAGTCCCCACATCCCTCCCAATCTGGCTCCTCTGCTTCAGATCAGACCATTGCTGTCTCTGTAAGCACCTCCACCCCTGACAACTCTTCCCATTTGTGTAAACGCGTTCAGACCCCATACTCTCCAGCTTCCTGCATCCTCTTCCTGAAATTGCAATCAAAACCACATTTTCTGTATTATCCACCAGTGCTTAAACCTTCCCCAACTCAGTAACCTCTTGCAGTCCTAATCAAACACCTTAACTTTGAAAGCTTTCAATTCGCTACAATCCTCCCTCCCTCCCTCCTCAAATGCGTTCATTACCATGTAACCACACAATTACTGAATTCTCCTTTTGCACTGCAACCCTCCTACGGTCTGCAAAACTCTCCTGTCCTGATATTCTTCCCGATCTCTGTAACCCCCACCACCCTCCAGTGCCCTTTTTGGGAACATGGCAGAGAAGGGAAGATTTGTAGAGTCCGGGCCATGTTACGGAGGTAGAATTCTGGGAATTGCAGATTTCGTCTAATGTCTGTGATGTGCAGATTATTGGAGAGGACTCTGACAGACAGAATTGGAAAATCTTAGTTAAATTTTAGACAGTCAGCATGGGTTTGTGAGGGGCAGGTCATGCATCACAAACCTTATTGATTTCTTTGAAGATATGGCAGAATATATTGAAGCTCATTCAGAAAATAAGGAGGCATGGGATACAGGGAAATCTATCTGTCTGGATACATGCTTGGATGGCCCAGAAAAGACAGAGTATGGCAGCAGATAAACAGTATTGAGTCTGGAGCTCAGTGACCAGTGGGGTTCTGTAACAGTCGGCTTTGGGACGCTGCTCTCTGTGATTTTTAAAAATGACTTGTATGTGGATGTTGGAGAGTGGGTTCGTTAATTTGCCAATCTGGTGGAGTGGTGGGTAATGTGGAGGGCTGCTGTAGGTTGCAATGGGACATTGACAGGACACAGAGCTGGGCTGGAAATCTCAAATGGTGTTCAAGCTGGAAAAGTATGAAGTGATTTATTCTGGAAGGTGGAATTTGAATACAGAATACAGTGTGAAAGGCAGAACACTTGGCAGTGTGGAGGATCAGAGAGATCAAGGTGTCCATGTCCATAGATCCCTCAAAGTTGCCACACACGTTGATAGGGTTGTTAAAAAGCATATGTTGTGTTGGCTTTCCTTAGCAAGGGGATTGATTTTAAGAACAGTGAGGTTTTACTGCATCTTTATAGCATCCTGGTGAGACCACACTTGGAATATTGTGTTCAGTTCTGGTCCCCTGTTTACAGGACGGATGTGCAAGTTTTAGAGAGCATACACAGGAAATTTACCAGGATGCTGCCTGGAATGGAGGGTATTTCTTATGAAGAAAGGTTGAGGGGGCTAAGGCTTTTCTCATTGGAGTGAAGAAAGGGGTGGGACAACGTGGTAGAGGTGAACAAGATGAAGAGAGTCACAGAGAGAGTGAATAGTGAGAGACTTTTTCCCCTATGGCATAAATGGCTAATACAAGGGGTATAATTTTAAGGTGAATGGAGGATGGATAAAGGATAGAGAATGGTAGGTGGTTGCACTGACAATGGTGGTAGTAAAATTAGATACTTTCGGTACATTTAATAGACTCTTGGAGAAGCACTTGGATGATAGTAAAATGAAGGGTATGGAAGTTAGTTTGGTCTTATAGTCGGATAAATGGTTGGCATGGCATCATGGTCGAAGAGTCTTGTGCTGTACTGTTCTGTGTTCTATGTTCTGTTTGGTAAATGGGTAACAACCTCCGATCAGTGTAAAAGGATATGGCATTCAGGAGGAGCTAGTCAACTGGATACAAAATTGGGCTTGATGGTTGGAGACAGAGGGTGATGGGAGACATGTTGTTTTTCTGACTGGAGGCATGTGACCAGCGGCGTCGTGGGTCCCCTATTGTTTGTCATTTGGGTAAATGGTTTGGATGGGAATATTTGTTTCCTGGTAAGTAAGCTTCTTGGGTGACACTGGAATTGGTGGTAAAGTGGAAAGTGAAGAAGGTTATCTATGATACAACAAGATTAACAGCACTGCTGGGAGAGTGGGCTGAAAAATAGCAGATAAAATTTAATTAGATAAATGTGAAGTGTTCCATTTTGGTGAAACAAACCAGGGTGGGACTTGTACAGTTAATGTTCAGGCCCTGGGTGGTGTTGTCAATCAGTTACCAGGGATGCAGGTAGACAGTTCTTTGAAAGTTGCGTCACAGGCAGGCAGGCTGGTGAAGCAGGCGTTTGGGATGGTTACCTTCATTGGGCAGAGCATGGAGAGTAAGAGTTGCGATGTCATGTTGTATCTGTACAAGACATTGGTGAGGCCACCATAAATACATTGCTGATTAATAGGAAGAACTCATCAGGTTCACTTCCCTGCTTTAGGGAAGAACAACAAATATTCTCACCTGGTCTGGCCAACATGTGACTCCAGACCCACAATAAGAGGGCTGACTCTGAGCTGCCCTCTGGGTAATTAAGAGTGGGGTCAAAGAATGTTAGGCCAGGCAGTGGCATCCACATGCCATAAATGAATAAATAAAAATACATATGTCCCTCCCTACCTCTGCAAATCCCTCCAGCTGCAACAATCCGTACTTAGTTTGAAACACACTTCAGGCCCTAACCGCTCTCTGTAACACTCTCACCACCTCCAGCACCTTCATCTCTCCCTGTGCCTATTGTGATGTTATACCCTCACAGGGATTCCTCTTCCAATTGCCCTCCTCCTGCTAACAGACCCTTTGCAACCCCTTTAAAGCTTACTCCGAAGTGAAAATCTCGCACTTCAAGATTTTAAGTACTTTTTGATGATCTTCTCAGCCTCATAATCTAATATGATCCATTTTGTCCTGAGTGAGGGGCAGGTGTGAGTTTCTGTTGAGGTTTTGTCTGTTTCAATGGAATATCCTTCAAATGTTTCCCACTGTTCATTTACACACACTAATGTTTCAGTCTGTTTAGCTTGTTTCGCTTGGTCAGTTCTCCTCTCAAACTCATGTAATTGGCAATTTTTGTTTTTAGTTGTAGCTTGTTCTGTGATTCACTGAAAAATTTTATATTTCTTTAAACTGCACTTTATCACAATTTCCCAGAGGATCTCTCCAGGTGACATTACTCATTCACTAAGTTTCATCACACAACGGTCGATCTGACATAGTTACATCCCTAGCCAGTTGCACAATGTTATTTAAAGAAACACTGAAAAAAGTCTCCGAACTTCCCTTCCAATATCACTGTTGTCAGTGTGATTGTCACGATTATACGAATTTTCAATTTTCATTGAATTGTCATTATGCCTTTATTAAAAATTCCAATGAGTTCCTGTTTAATGCAGTGATGAGCAATGAAATGCTATTCAGTTGCCTAAAACTGTTCTGCTGCTTGTGTCCTTGGCAAGTAGTAGCCAGAATTTACATTCAGACTGACTCTACTTCATGATCTGCAGCCAAATGCTTTCTCTGTAATGCCTTTCTTACCCATTATTGTTAGCGTTGTCCATTTTGCCTGAGTTTGCGCAAGGTTGTGAACTATTGAATATTTGTGTGCACCTTTTTTCACCCTGTAACCACGACACCCTGGTGTCTAACTCTCTTTTATCTCTGTGTCACAAATCCATCTACCTTATGGCAAAGACTTTGTCCATTCCACACAAAAAAACCATAATTTACTGTTTCCTACAATTTCCTGTCACAAAGTGATTTGCTGACGTACAGTTTTAATTAAACTTGGCCCCATCCTGGTCCTTTCTGCTGGTCTTCAGCCACATCCCCATGCTGCCCCAAAGCTTCACCTTTTCTATTTGAATTTGGAAAGCTCCTTTCATCTGAACCCTGTCCCTGATCCTCTCTGTCAGTTTAAAGCCCTGTCCCTAAACCTACCAACGTGATTGCTCAGGACACTGGTCCCAGCACATTTACAGCGGGACCATCCGAATGGTTTATTTTTAAACTCAGGTCTGGGATGTGGGTATCTCTGGCTGACCAGCCTTTCTTGCCCAGCCCTAGCTGCCCTTGAGCTGAGTAACTTGCTCAGCCATTTCAGAGGCAAACACTTTGCTGTGGGGATGTCGTACAGATCACGTGAGGATGGCAGATGTCCCCTAGTGTATTTTTGATGAACAAACATTGTTTTGGACATCAGCAATGATTTCGTACTTATCCATAGATTGTTAATTGCAATTAAAAAAAATGATGATTGCAAATTCCACCATTTCTGATGGTGTGATTTAAACCTGTCTCCACTTAACATTGGGTGAGGTTTCGGATACATGCTCTTGCAGTAATACCACGAGGCCATCACTTCACCTGCTCAAAGGTTGCTCATTCCTGAGCACTGATACCAGGGCATCAGGAACCTAAACCTGTTCTTCCTACATGATTGTTTCGTTATGAAATCTTCCTGCCCTCTGGTGATATCACTCAGTCTCTCTCCATGTGGTATCCCTCACTGTGTGGGTCTAATTGCTGCCTCTGTCAGCATCATCTCTCACTCTTGCAGCTACTCCAGATCCTGAGCCAATTGAAGTCTTCACTCCAGAGAGACGCAGCAGCACAGGCCAGGGATGGAGACAGGGTTTTTCAGATCTCTGTTGGACTTAGTGCCATTCCCGATGTGTATCCCTCACGAGATCACTCTAATTTCCCAAACAGTCTATTCCTCTGACTCCTGTAGGTACTCAGGAAGGTCCTGACTCAATAGACTTCCCAGCTGCTGGCTGTCTCGTCCATCGCCACATTGAAGATGGTTGATCAGCCAGGGAGATAAAGGGAAGGGAGATTTGGAGTCTTAAATAAATCCCGCAGTGAGGTAAGATCACTCACAGTGAACAGAGCAGAGAGCAAAGACAGAGCTCCAAACATCGGCTAACAAAACATGGCACAGATACAGTGCTGGAGAGGAAGCACAGTACAGACACACCCCAGGCTCAATCAACACCCCTATAGTAAGTTCTGTTGTGTTAAGACTCACTACTCTGCAACACTCTATCTATGGCATGTCTTGGTGACTAGTGTCTTCAATAATTTGTAACTCCTACAACAGATACAGTCCCGGTAACCGCCTCCCTTCCCTCTCCTCCCTCCACATACTTGAATTATGGTGCATTCCAGCCTACCATCACTATTAATATAATTTGCTTCAGTGTCTATTATGTGCCTTATCTCAGTAGTCTCCTCCTCCAATAACATGCAGCACGGAAACGGTTCCTTTGATCCAACTAGTCCATGCTGACCAGAATCCCTGAACGAGTCCCGTTACCCTGCACTTAACACAAATCCCTTCAAACCTTCTCCTCTCCATGTACCTGGACAAATGTCTTTTACATGTTGTTATTGTACTTTTCTCTACCACTTCCCCTCAAAACTTATTCCATACCCGCACCATACTCTGTGTGGAAAATCTTCTCCTCCTAATCCTTTTAAGTATTTTCCTCTGCCATCTCCTACTTATGCCCTCCAGAACACAGAACATAGAACATGACAGTGCAGTATAGGCCCTTCGACCCTCAATGTTGCGCCAACCTGTGGAAACAATCTGAAGCACATCTAACCTTCCCTATTCCATTCTCATCCATATGCCTATCCAATGACTGTTTAAATGCCCATAAAGTTGGCGAGTCTACCACTGTTTCAGAGCTGAAAATGTATTGCTGGAATAGTGTGTTGCTGATGAACGGCTTATGCCCGAAACGTCGAATTTCCTGTTCCTTGGATGCTGCCTGACCTGCTGCGCTTTTCCAGCAACACACTTTCAGCTCTGATCTCCAGCATCTGTAGACCTCACTTTTACCACTGTTTCAGGCCATGCATTCCATGCCTGACAATTCTGAGTAAAGAACCTACCTCTGGCATCTGTCCAATATCTATTAATTAATGTTAATATTAATTACTACTTCAATTTAAAACTATTTGCCCTCGTGCTAGGAGTCGCCACCTGAGGGAAAAGGCTCTCACTGTCCAAACCATGTCACCCTCTGATTGTCTTATATGTCTCAATTAATTGATCTTAAACTCTTCTCTCAAACACAAACAGGTTCAAGTCCCTCAGCCTTCCTCATGACACCTTCCCTCTGTACCAGGTAACATCGTAGTAAAACTCCTCGGAACACATTCCAAATTTTTAACATCCTTCTAAAGCGGTGACTTGAACCATAGGCAACACTTCAAATGCGGCCGCACCAGAGTTTTGTACAGCTGCAGCATTATCTCATGGTTCCGAAACTCATTCCCTGTCCCAATAAAAGCTCACATGCTGAATGCCTTCTTAACAAACTGGGTGGCAACTGTCAATGATCCATGTACATGGACAAAGTGATCTCTCTGCTCATCTGCACTACCAAGTTCTGCTTTACCCACATCCACCTGTTTGGTCACCTCAAAGTAGTCAACAAGGTTTGTGAGGCATGACCTACCCTTCCCAAAACCATGCCGACTATCCCTCATCAACGTGTTCATCTCCTGATGATTATAAATGCTGGCCTTTACAAGCCTTTCCAACACTTTACCCAGAATCGAAGTAAGGCTCACACTTCTATAATTACCCCGGGTTGTCTCTATTCCCCTTCTTGGTCAAGGGGACAACATTTGCTGTCCTTCTGCCTTCTGGCACTATTCCTGACGGCAATGACGACATAAAGATCAAAGCCAACGGCTCAGCAATCTCCTTACTGGCCTCCCAGAGAAGCCAAGAATAAATCCCATCTGGCCCAGGGGACCTTTTTTTGCACTTGCCAGAATTGCTAACACCTTATCCTTCTGCAGTTCAATCCCATCTAGTTATGGACTCCACTACCCTGGGGTAAAGATGTTGGCTACCTGTACCCCTCATGGTTTTATAAACCTTTATACGGTCACCCCTCAGCCACCTACGTCCAGTGGAAATGTGAAGGACAATGATATAAATATTTCTGCTCGCGTCCCTGCTACTACTTTGCCACAATATTCTGGTATACACTTGTTCAGGACCTAGGGCTTTCTCTATCTTTGTGTTCTAAAACCTCCAGCACCACCTCTTCTGGCATGGACACTCTTTACAAGCCATCACTGTTTCTTTCCCTTTGTTTCCTAGTCTTTGTCCACAGTATGTTCTGACATGAAATGCTCATTTAGTCTCTCTCCTACCTCCTGTGGTTCGACACTTGGATGGCTTCACTGATCTTTGAGGAGCCCTAGTGTCTCTCCAGTTGCTTTTTTGGACTTGTGTGCTGTAGAAAATTCTTCGCATTCTATTTAAACCTATCTGCCACATTTATCTCATTCCCCCAGGATGCATTCCAGCTTATCCAGCCTCTCCGTTTCTGTCAAACCCTCCAGTATCAGTGACATCTTCATCAGTCTTTGCTCCATTTGCAGTTTCAGGAAATGCTTCCCAGATCAGGATGATCAGAATTCTATGCAGCGTTCCAAAGCTGTGCTGATTATCCCTAATCAATCCTTGTCGTTGCAAATGCATGTAACTCCTGTCCTGCAGAATCGCTTCCAACAACATCTGCATCGCTGACATCAAACTAATTGGTGTTGATATCCCTGGCTTTCCCTTGCAGCCTTTCCTAAGTACTGGCACAACCTTAGCCACCCTCCAGGCTTCCAGCCCATCACCATGGCTATCAGTGATAGAAATATCTCTTTATGGGACCCCACAATTTCTTCCTGAGCTTCCCGCAATATCCTGGGGTATAATTGATTAGTTTCCAAGGATTTGTCCATCTTATATGCATTTTAGAACCTTTAGTACCTCCTGATCTGTTAAGTGGAGTCTTTTGAAGACGTCACTGTTCCTTATTCCTTGACTTCCCCAACTTAAGTTCAAACATGAAATTTTTGTACAGGTCTCACCCATCTCCTGTGTTTCCACACTTGGATGGCCCCACTCGTAATCAAGAAGCTATATTCTTCCCCTAGTTAATGTCCTGAAGAATATACTTGAAGAATCTCTTTGGATTTTCGTCAGCCTTATCTGCCAATGCTTTTTGTGGTCCCCTTTGTGCCCTCCTGATTTCCCTCTTAAGTGAATTACTCCACCCGCTATGTTCTTCAATGGATTCCCTTAATCCAGCTGCCTATATGTGACATGTGCCCCTTTTTGTTGACCAGAGCCTCAATGCCCCCCAGTCATCCAGTGTATCCCATTTGTGTCAGCATTGTCCTTCACACTAACAGAAATATGGTGTCATTCAATAGTGAGGGGCATGGATTGCTACTTTCAAACATGTTCAAGCATTGCCTCAATTTGATGAGAAGAATGTGATGACCTTTTCGTCTCATTTGAAAAGTTGGCTCAACAAATGCAGTGGCCAGAGGCAATGTGGATTTTGTTGATCCAAACGAAACGTGTAGGTAGGACTGGTGAGGTATTCACATCCCTATCAGAGGAGGTATCTGGGAAGTCTGAAGAGATTTTAAAGAAACATTAAGTCAACATAGGCAACCTTTCAGGAATCTAATGAGGATCCTGGTCAAACCTACACTGAGTTTCTAAGGATCAAACAGACTAATTTCAATAGTTGGATAAGAGCTTTACAATTCAGGGAAAGCTATAATGCCCCTAGAGAGATTAGTATTTGGAGAAATTCAAAAATTCACTACCTGAAGTAGTGCAAACTCAGGTGGAAGAGCAGAGAGTGCAAACGGCAAGGTTAGCTGCTGAAATGGCTGATGATTATGAACTGGTCCATAAACTTGATTTGCTTTCCAGAACCAGTTCTGGTCTCTGAGGGACAGAAATTGGAGCAAAGAGATATCCTCATGTGCAAAGGGAAAGGTAGATCACAGTGTAGAATGTAAGGATAATTTACCACGGTAATAAAGAAAACCTTGAGGGGGACAAAGAAGTTTAAATACTATGGTGTTTCCATTGTAATAAAGTGGGCCACACAAATTCACAATCTTGGTGAGCTGGGAGAAAACCAGCTGTAGGATAACAAGACAAGCCTGGAAGTTTCGTTGAATTAGTAACAAAAAGCATAGGGGGAGTTAGGCAACTGCCTCAGAGTGTACAAGATGATCAGTGGACATGCTAAATCTGCGTAAAAAAATCTACATGGAAGGGTAAAGTTTATTCACATAGGCCAGGAGTAATTGGTAAGGAGGTTCCAATATTAATTGACACAGGATATTTTCAGTCTGTAATGCTGAGGGGTGAGGCTTTATGAACTCTTCAGAGACTATTGCCAGAAAATCTGCTGGGAACAGGAATTCATAGTGAGGCAAAAAAGTGCTCAGTTATGTAAAGTGAGGCGATGGAGTCCAGAGAAGAGTGGAAAATGTGTGGCAGGTGTACTGGACTCCTAACTCTCAGCTCCAGGAATAAAAATTGTCCTTGCAATTAATATAGCTGATTAACTGGTAGGCGTGCTGCCTATTCTAGTTGAAAAGCCAGTGGAGTTGCAGGCAACTGAAGACCTGGAGAATGTTTATCCAGGAATCTTCCCTGATTACGTCATCAGCAGATCACAAATGCACAGGTTGAAGCGGGTTAAAGGCAGAGATAAGGAAGCTACATAGAGTTATCCAAAAGTTTCTTTTTGATCAGATAAGTGGAACTGAAGGAGCAAGTATGAAAACATGAAAGTATTTTTAGCTCTGCTAAGGTGATTGAATTACAGCAGAAAGATGAGGAGTTACAAAAGTTATATCAAAAAACATTTAGCAAAAAAGAGAATGAATGCATTCCTTTTGTTATTACTTAACAAATGATGTCTTAATGTGGAGATGGAGATCAGCGCACATTGAAGCAGATCAGGCGTGGACAGAAATTCTTCAAATTGTTTTCCTGTTGGGTATAGAAAGGAAGTGATGTGAGTGGCACATGAGCTACCACTTGGATATCATTTCGGGGTTAGGACATTACAGGCTGGAATACAAAGATACTTTCACTGGCCTGGACTACACAAAGATGTAGTTGAATTTTGCCAGATGTCTCAAACATGTCACACAGACAGTAATAAACCTGCAACTTTAATACCTATTCCAACATTTGAGGAACCTTTCTCAAGAGTCTTGATAGATCACAGCTAAAAGAGTTGTACAAAAATGCTTATTATTTTTACTAGGTATGGACTACCAATAGAGATCCAGACAGATCAAACCTCACATCCGGACTATTCAAGGAGATGATGGATAACTTGGGAATAAAGCAATTCAAATTTACTGCGTACTATTTGGAATCACAGGGAGCATGAGAGAGATGTCATCAAACACTGAAGACCATGTTGAGGTGTTATGGTCAGGATTATCCAGATGATTGCGATAAGGAAATTGCTTTTGAACTTTTTGTGATCACAGATGCACAGAATGAATTGACCAAATTCAGTCTATTAAAATTAATTTGTGGGCATAAAGTAAAAGGACCATTAACATTGTTTAAGGAGAAATTAATAAGTCAGAATTCAGAGACCATCCATTTGGATGATGTGTCAAATTTTAGGGAACGATTAAATAGAGCTGGAGAGTTGGGTAGACAGCATTTAAAAGTATTGCAGCATACAATGAAACAGGAAGTGGATCAGAAATCATAAATTGGCAATTTTGCAATTGGGAGTAAAGTATTGGTGTTACTTTCAGTAACAGTTGAACCTTGAAAAGCAAGTGTTGGCGTATCTTATCAAGTTGGGAAGAAATTGAATGAGGTGAACTATTTGATACGGACTCCAGACAGGATGAGATCTCACGGAGTGTGTCATGTGAATACACTCAAAAGGTATTTTGACAGGGAAGGAAAGCAAGAGGAGAAGGTGTTAATGATTACAGCACAGAAGGAAGAACCAAGTTCAGAGGATTCTGAATTGGACATTCTTCAAATCAAATTGGAGAATGAGGAAGTTGTCAAAAATTGGGATGAATTGTTGAGTTACTTTACACAAGAAAAGAAAAGTGACCTGAAAGAGCTTTTACTATCTTGTGGAGAGATATGCTGCAAAAACTGGGAAGTACGAACATAATTGTGCATGATGTAGACACAGGAGATGCTGTTCTGATTAAGCAACATCGTTATGGGCATGACTCTCCAAAATTGGCACAGGTTCAGAAGGAGATAGAGCGCACACTCCAATATGTCACAATCGAAATGAGTTACAGTGACTGGAGTTCACATATAGTCATGGTACCAAAGCCAGATGGTACCCAACGGTCATGTGTGGACTATCACAAAGTCAGTGCCGTTACAAAGACTGATGCGGATCCAATTCCATGTTTGGAGAACTGTGTCGAAAAAGTGGGAGAAGCTACTTACATTTCTAAGTTGGATTTGCTCAGAGGCTACTGGCACGGACCTCTGTCAGAGAGAGCAAAGGCAATTTCGGCTTTCATAATGCCAAATGGACAGTTCAAATTATGGCATTTTGTATGAAAAGCGATCCAGCCACATTTCAGGGACTGATAATAAGGTCATTGTCTGATTACCCAACTGTGTGGTCTACGCTGATGACCTGATGATTTTTAGTCACTCATGGAAGGAACATTTAGAGCATTTATCAGACTTGTACGATCAACCACAGAAGGCAGGCTTGGTGGTAAACTTAGCTAAAGGAGACTCTATCCTTGGTTTTTTTCGCAGGGACATTAAAACGGGGCCAAGCTCATATCAGTCTGGTTTGGTACAGAGATGAAAAGGATTTTTAGAGGCCTTTTGTTTATATGGAAACAGATGAGACTTCAGGCCAAAGTGGTCATGCTTTATAAGTGACCAGTATAATGAACGGAGAGTGGTGAGCTATTTTAGCTGAACTTGCTGAGCTGATTTGAGCTGAGCAGTTTTCAGTTGAGTTTTGAACTAGGAAGTTCATCTGGGAGCTGTGTGGAAACTCTCTCTCGTTTCTGACCTTCAATTTCAACCTGGAAGTATTTGTTCCATTTGTACTGGTTTTTATAGGGAGTTTGATTGTTGGGACAGTTGCGTATGCTCGGAGCAGCATAATTAAGTTTAGTTGAATTGGTTGAATTCTGTCGTGATTCTTTATTCTGTTCTTTGTGTTTCATTGTGTAATTTTATGAATAAAGATTTTGCCTGTTTTAAAATGTAGTCGTCATCCTAGCTAAATTACTCCTATTTCAATTCTCTTTCCCAGTCCCTTTCCAACATGGCCATCCTTGACGTCCTAAATTGCCACAATGAACGAAACCATGGTTTGGAAGAACAAGATCTCATCTGTCTCCTGTGTAGCCTACACCCCGGGGACTCAACATTGAATTGTCCAATTGCAAATAACCTCCCTTCCAATCCCCCGACTCCCTTCCCAGACTCTCCCCTCCCTTCCATTCCTCTGAGCAAGCTTTTGTCCAGCTACCTACCAACTGGAATCAGCCATCCCATCACCTCGCGCAGATACCCTTGATCAGTGTTCACTTATCCCCCACCTCGTCACTCTGCCTCCTCCTCCCTCACCCGCCACTTTATCTATCAACTATCTTACTCCCATCCACAGTCCTGATGAATGGTTATATCCAAGGCGTTCACTTCTCAACGTCTTGATGCTGCCTTGCTTATATTGTTCTTCCATTTTCCTGCGTGTGTATTTTGTATTCCAACATCTACTGTCTTTCTTAAAATTGTCTTCTTGTGTAATAGGCAGGAGTGAGTGAACGCATTGCCCCTCTTGTTACCCAACAGATCAGATGGGCGGAATGGCTTTTTTATATTACTGTGAAACCAGCTAGAGTTGCTGAAGGAGATCCTTTTTCTTTTAACCATGGAAATATTTAATGTCCAGCAGTGCTTTTGATCAATGTTACCTTTACGTTAGCAGCACAAGCTTGAATGTTGTCCAGATTTGATACCTGAGTACGTTAGGAGGTGCCTCATTGTTCTAAACATTGTATAATCTTCACAGAACATCACCACCTCTGATCGTATGACAGAGGGAAAGACATTGATGACGCAGCTGAAGATGTTTATGCCGAAGAAGCTACCCTGAGGATTGCCCACAGGGATATCCAGGGACTGGGAGGATTGATGTCCACCAGCCCCATTGTGTTCTGAATGATTCAACCAGTGGGGAGTTTACAACTAATTCCTATTAATTTACATTCTGTTCAGTCTCTTTGACATCTCGCTCAATCAAATACTGCCATGATTTCAGGGCCAGTCACTTTACGCTGTGTTCATATCTTCTATCCATTTCAATAGGCCAAGGTATATGTATGGGGAGTCTTTCCTTCTCTCAGAGGGTAGTGACGGTTGGGACCAGACAGTTGAGGAGGCCAAAGCACTGAAATGTTTGGGGGGTGCGAGTGGGTGTCAGTGGATTTTGACCCGTCAGAGAGTCGAGGGCTACAAAGAATTGGGCATAAAAGAGAAATTGCGGCCGAGTACAGATAGCCCTGACTTACTGAATGGAAGTGCAGGTCTGAGGGCCTATGTAGCCTGGTTTTATTCCAGTAAACCCCATAGTCTAGTCACTTTTCGGCATCTTCCATTTCCTGTGTTACTGACTTCAAGTAGCTGAATAGACTGATCCTGTTGCTGGTAACTGGATACTGGTGCTGCATGATCTGTTTACAGTTTTATAGGCCCGAGAGGTTTATTGGCCTCCTCCTGTAATTGTATATCAGGCTCCAGGGGCTGAAACCATCATTCTGAAACCCTATTGCTCCTGCAGGTCTCCCCTCTCTCCCTGCATATTTGTTACTCCCATTCCTGTTGATTCTTTGGGGGCCTATATTACAACCCCAACACCTCACCATTCCATTCCTATTTCTTAACTCCACCCACAAAGCCTCATTTGGTGATCCATCAGTTATTTTATCTCCAATTACTGCTGCGGTACTCCCCTTCATCAGAAATGAAACTCCCCCTCCCCTCCTTCCACCATCTCTGTCTCACCTAAAGCACCTGTTCCCTAGCACATTAAGCTGTCAGTCCTTTCCATCACTTAGCCATATTTCTGTAATGACTATAATTTTCCAGTCCCACCTACCTATCCACACCCTGAGTTCATTGGCCTTACCTGTCAGCCTTCGTGCATTGAAACAGATGCAATTTAATCCAAAAGGCATTACTTTCTCTCTGTCGTTTTCCAGCCTAACCTTGCTATTTCTGATTACTGTATCTCCTTCCACTTGCCTCCCTGCTCTTGAGGATATGACCACTTGCCAATCTAGTTTAAACCCTCCCTTGTAACCCGAGCAAAACTGCCCGCCAAGATATTGGAATCCGCTTCAGTGCAAGTCTCTGACGTTAATCTCCCTCTCAGGAGATTATCACTGTCAAGGTATTTTTAAAGAATGATTCTCCTAGCTCTCTGTACTTATGCTGCAGGACCTCATCCCTATTTCTACGGATATCATTTGTGCCAACGTGCATAATTATTTCTTCTGCTCACCCTCCCCCTTGAAAATGTTCTGCAGCCAATTGGAAACATCCTGGACCCTAGCACCTAGGAGGTAACGCACCATCCTGGATTCCCGTTTGCGACCACAGAATCTCTGATCTGTCCCATTAACAATCGGCCCTCTTAACTTTAACGCCTGTTTACCTTTACCCTTTCCTGCTGTGCCCAAGAGCCAGTGGTCGTAAAACCAACCTGGCAACTGTTGCTTTCCCCTGAACGGATATCGCCCCCAACAATCCAAAATGGTCTACTTGTTTTCGAGGGTAATAGCCACAGGGGATTCCTGCAATTCCTGCCTACTCCCTTTGCCATTCATGGTGGTCACCGTTCTACTCTCTGCCTGGAACATGACAGGAAGCAAGGAACGCCTGTTGGATTAAATTGTGTTCATTTAAATACAACAGGACTGACAGATAAGGCTAATGAACTCAGGACGATGAACGTTGGACTGGAATATTACAGTCATTAAAGAAACATAACTAGGGGCGTGTCTGTGAATTTGTCAGTATCTCAGATGATCCTCAGTGCATCCTAGATTAGATTACCTACAGTGTGTAAACAGGTCCTTCGGTCCAACAAGTTCACACCGACCCACCGAAGAGCAGCCCACCCAGACCCACTCCCCTACACGCAACACTACGGGTAATTAAGCATGACCAATTCACCTAAACTGCACATCTTTGGACTGTGGGAGGAAACCGCAGCACCCAGAGGAAACCAATGCAGACACGGGGAGAATGTACAAACTTCCCGCAGTCAGTTGCCCGAGGCAGGATTTGAACCTTGATCACTGGTGCTCTGAGGTAGCTGTGCTAACCCATGATCCACCTTGCCACCCAGCGTCGCTCCCTAACACGGTCTCCCAGAAGCTGAAGCTGGGTGCAGTGCCCACACATGTAGCCATCAGGGACGGTTGAATTCTCCCTGAGCTACCACATCTCACAAGATGGAGCGTGCAACTGCCCTAAATGCCATCTCGACTGCTGTAACAATAAAGTTAAAAGGACTTTATTCGAGTTTACCTGTACATTTCGCTGAGCTGAGCTATCCGAAGCCTCTCATGTCAAAGCTTTCCTGCTTAATCTGCTACCAACGGCATGTCTCTCTACCCCTCCAAATTTAATTCTGGTCAGGGAAGGAAGGAGACACGACAGTGATGTAGTGTTTAGGTCTTCAGCACTCCTTGACAATTGGCCGCAGACTACCTGCTCCCCAGTGCAGGTCTGCTCTTGGCCTTGGAGGGTGTCTTGCTGACGTCTTTCTTCTGGTAGTGGTGATTGTGTCGATGCAAATCCTCACCTTAACAGGCAATCCGTGTTGTTACAGTCCTCTCGTACTTTCTGTCTATTTGTATTGCATTTATGAATTCCTTGAATCCCTCAATTGCATTCCAAACTGTGTCTCACTCCATAGTGAGAGAGGTTGATGTTCTTGTGAATACAAGTTTATTGGAAAAGAACACCATTAGACGTAGGGACAACAATATGTCTATCCGCTCACTGAGTCTGCTTTTCCTTCGATTAGGTTATATTATTTTGTTAATCCCCCATTCCACTTTCCTGTCATTTCCCCGTAACGCTTGTATAAAAATCTGTCTGTCTCAGCCTTGAAGATATTTAATGATCCAGCCTCAACAACCCTCCGAATTTTCTACAATCGTTTCCCTCTCACTGATGTGAGACTTATTGGTCTTTAATCTAATGATATGCCCACTCCATCTTGCATAAAATTCCAATTCTTCCTCAGCTCCTGTGTCAATTTGCTCAAGGGTCAAACGGTCACTCTCCCTGAATCCAGGAACTGCTTCTCCAAACTGAAGAGCGATTCGGAGGGTGTGTTTAACATATTCTCTGGTTCTGTGAACGGGCTGTCCCCTTAGTCTCTAAAACTCCCATTCTTTCCCGCGTTATCCTCTTCCCTTTAATAAAGCAAAAAAAATGACTGTGGATTCTTGCTAATCTTACCCGTTAATGTTTTATCACCCCTCCTTCTGCTCTTCCACTGATTGTTTAAGTTTAGCCCTCCACTTGCTATATTCTTTTAGGATCTTCATTGACCTGCTCACTTGGTACCAGATTTAAACTTCTCTTTCCTTTTTCGTCCTGTTCGGAATTTGTGTCGACATCTGATATTCTCTGGATTTGTTTTCCTAAATTTTATCTTCGGTGTAACATGCTGGACCGACACTGTCATCAATTCCATTTTAGTCAAATGTTCCCCCACCCACGCCCCACCTTGTTCTGCTACAGTTTCACACAGAAACAATTGCACTTGGGCCAGATCCTGTCATTTGTTCCCATAAAATCTGTCTCCTCAATGCAAAAAGCTCTTATTTTTCTAACATTTTTGGGTCTTTTCATTCGCAAAGTCAAAATGTGTGATATCACACTCACTGGTCCTGTAATGTTCTCCCACTTCCGCCTGGAACAACTGACTGGCTTTATTCCCCACAGTGAGGCCCAGCACTGCACGACCCATTGTTTAAGCTGCTCTATGTTGATACAAGAAACTCTCTGGAATAAATTTAAAAACACCTGCTCCTCTTAAAAATTTATCACTGATCGAATGAATGTTTGGAATTGAAATGCCTGAATATAACTATCCTATTATTGTTTTACACACCTCAATAACTTGGTTTTGTACCTGCTCCGGTACTGTCCTTTATCTCGTGGTCTATAATATATCCCTAGCAGTTTTTCTGTCATGGTTTCGATCCTGAGCTCGAACCACCAAGTCTCTTTAGAAGATCATTTCAAGATATGGTCCCTTCTTACGCCAGTAACTAACTCCATAATTAATAAGCCACCACCTCCTCGTTTACCCTCTCTTCAGTCCTGACTGTTGTGCTGGTACCACAGAATATTGAGTTGTTAGCTCCGACCTCCCTTAAACACATCTCTGTAATGGCAAAAATGTCACACTTCCACATGTCACCTCGTTTCCTTATCATATCTGTCTGTCTGATAATTTTACCAGCATCAAGGTAAAGCACATCCAAGCTGGAATATATCACCTTGAATACTCTGTACTTCGGGGTTCTTCAGTCATTCACTGTTCGTTATCAACCTGTCCAATTCATGAACCAAAACTGTAACTCTGGCACTGAATGAATATTTGTTGAATGTGAAATTCCTTTTTAGTAAATGTGTTCATCAAATGCAACTTTCCAGAACTGAACAGTCAGCTCCAGATACAACGAGTTTCTGCTGATTAGTTCCCTGCTCAGTGTGCAGAAGGGACAGCCCTCAGTGATGGAAAAGTGAGGACTGGTGATCAGAGTCGACAATTGTGGCGCTGGAAAAGCACAGCAGTCAGGCTGCATCTGAGGAGCAGCAGAGTCAAAGCTTCCCATGTTTTCCATTCCATAATACACAGGATATAGGGAACCATACTTGCTCAGGAAGGCAGCACTATACAGAGTCCTGAAATGGAAAGCCGTCAATCATTTGGTTGGACAGGGAGTAAAAAGTTGAGGTGAAATACAGACGGTTTGAAGTACAAAACATAAGGATAAATAAATCCCTCGGCCAGACGGGAAACACTCTAGGTTACTACAGGAAGAGAGCGAAGAGATTTCTGTGCTGTTGTGGTTCTGCTCGCCGAGCTGGAAGTTTTTGCTGCAAACGTTTCGTTCCCTGGCTAGGGAACATCATCAGTGCGGTGGGAGCCTCGTGTGAAGCGCTGCTTTGATGTTTCTTCCGGTATTTATATTGGTTTGTTCTTGCCGCTTCCGGGTGTCAGTTTCAGCTGCAGTGATTTGTATCTGGGGTCCAGGTCGATGTGTCTGTTGATGGATGTTCTTGCCGTTTCCGGGTGTCAGTTTCAGCTGTAGTGGTTTGTATATGGTGTCCAGGTCGATGTGTCTGTTGATGGATGTTCTTGCCGTTTCCGGGTGTCAGTTTCAGCTGTAGTGGTTTGTATATGGTGTCCAGGTCAATGTGTCTATTGATGGAGTTTGGGGATGAATGCCATGCTTCTAGGAATTCTCTGGCTGTTCTCTGTCTGGCTTGTCCTATGATAGTGGTGTTTTCCCAGTCAAATTCATGTTGCTGGTTGTCTGAGTGTATGGCTACTAGAGATAGCTGGTCGTGTCGTTTTGTGGCTAGCTGATGTTCGTGGATGCGGATTGTTAGCTGTCTTCCTGTTTGTCCTATATAGTGTTTTGTGCAGTCCTTGCATGGTATTTTGTAAACTACGTTAGTTTGGCTCATGCTGGGTATTGGGTCCTTTGTTCTAGTGAGTTGTTGTCTGAGCGTGGATGTTGGCTTGTGTGCTGTTATGAGTCCTAAGGGTCGCAGTAGTCTGGCTGTCAGTTCTGAGACATTCCTGACGTATGGTAGAGTGGCTAGTCCTTTTGGTTGTGGCATGTCCTCGTTCCGTGGTCTATCTCTTAGGCATCTGGTGATAAAGTTGCGTGGGTATCCGTTTTTGGCGAATACCTTGTATAGATGTTCCTCTTCCGCTTTTCGCATTTCTGGTGTACTGCAGTGTGTTGTGGCCCTTTTGAATAGTGTCCTGATGCAGCTTCGTTTGTGTGTGTTGGGGTGGTTACTTTCATAGTTTATGACTTGGTCTGTGTGTGTTGCTTTCCTGTGTACCCTTGTGGTGAATTCTCCGTTGACTGGGAAAACACCACTATCATAGGACAAGCCAGACAGAGAACAGCCAGAGAATTCCTAGAAGCATGGCATTCATCCCCAAACTCCATCAATAGACACATTGACCTGGACACCATATACAAACCACTACAGCTGAAACTGACACCCGGAAACGGCAAGAACATCCATCAACAGACACATCGACCTGGACACCATATACAAACCACTACAGCTGAAACTGACACCCGGAAACGGCAAGAACATCCATCAACAGACACATCGACCTGGACCCCAGATACAAATCACTGCAGCTGAAACTGACACCCGGAAGCGGCAAGAACAAACCAATATAAATACCGGAAGAAACATCAAAGCAGCGCTTCACACGAGGCTCCCACCGCACTGATGATGTTCCCTAGCCAGGGAACGAAACGTTTGCAACAAAAACTTCCAGCTCGGCGAGCAGAACCACAACAACGGATACCCGAGCTACAAATCTTCAATCAGATTTTAAAGATTTCTGTGCCTTTGTCGATGGTCTTTGCACCTTCAATCTCCACTGGAGTAGCGTCGGTTGATTGGAGGGTGGCAAATGTAATCCCTTGTTCAGGCAAAGAAACAGGGATTTTCCTGAGAATGACAGACCAGTCAGTCTTACATCAGTATTGGGCAAACTATTGGAGAGGATTCTGGAAAAACAAGGTTTGATTAGAAATAGTCAGCATGGATTTATGAGGGGCAGGTCATACCTCACAACTCTTATTTGATTATTTGAGGATGGGATGAAGCACACTGAAGAAGGTAGAGCAGTGCATGGATTTTAACAAGGTGGTAGTTTCATTCAGAATGTAAGGAGGCATGGTATACAGGGAGACCTATTCTGCCTGGATATAGAATTGGCTAACCCATAGAATACAGAGGGCGGTGGTAAATGGGAAGTATTCAGTGTGGAACTAGGTGAGCAGTGGTGTTCCGTAAGGATCAGTTCTGGCACCTCTGCTGTTTGTGATTTTCATAAATGACGAGGATGACGAAGTGGAAGGGTAGGTTAGTAAGTTTGATGATGTAACACAGGTTGGTGGAACTGTAGATAGAGTGGCGGGCTGTTGTAGTTTGCAACAGAAACATTGACAGGATGCAATAAAAAGCTGCGAAGTGGCAGGTGGTGTTCGATATGGAAAATGGGATACGATTCATTATGGAAAATCGAATTTGAATGCAGAATACAGGGTTAAAGGCAGGATTCTTCCATTGTGGAGGAACAGGGGAATCATATGGTTCATGACATAGCTCCCACAAAGTTGTTACCCAGGTTAATAAGGTTGTTAAGGATCTGTTTGATGTGTTCATTGGCCGAGGGATTGAGTTTAACAGCTGCGAGGTTATGCTGCTACTCTATGGAGCCCTGGTGAGACCAACTTAGGATATTGTGATCAGCTCTGGTTGCCTCGTTATAGGAAAGACGTGGAAGCATTGGTGAGGGTGCTGAGGAGATTTATCAAGATGTTGCCTGGACTGGAGGGCATGTCATACAAAGAAAATTTGAGGGAGCTAGAGTGTTTTGCTCATTGGAACGAAGAAGAATGGAACGTGACTTGACAGGGGTGTTCAAGATGATGAGAGACATCGATAGAGTGGATAGCCATTTACTTTCTCCCAGGGTGGAAATGACTCTCGACGGGGTATGATTTTAAGGTAATTGAAGGAAGGTTTAGGAGTGATGTCAGAGTTAGGTTCTTTCACAGAGGAGTGGGTGTGTACAAGGAACAGCCAGCAGTTGCAGTAAAGTCAACTATATTAGAGATATATAATTGGATAGGTACATGAATGATACTATAATGAAAGGTATGTATGTTAGTTTGATCTTAGAGTAGGATCAAAGGTCGACGGAATGTCAAAGACCGAAGGGCCTGTACAGTGCTGCACTGTTCTGCACTGTTCTGTGTTACCAGTTTCACCCAGCTTGTGGATTTTCACCAATTGTTGAATGTGTGAGGGAATGATGTGTGTGAGATCAGGAAGCTTTGGAGCGGTGTAAGGCCAAATCCTCCAGTTATGATGTGCATTGTTACAGTCACCTGAAAGCCGTCTAATATGTGTGGTAACTTTAACCAGACAGAATCCGTCAAGTTCAGTTATTAATGTGATTTTTGGATTGCTGTTTGCTGCTGGTTACTTCACATACATTCTACTGTGTTACCCATGTAGTAATCTCTGACCATTCACAGAGATGTACAAATTTATTTTGAAACTTGAGAATGTGAAGGTGACATTTATTGGATATGGATTTAGAGGTTTCTTTGTGAGGCACAAGACACTGCAATAGATTGTCAACTTGTTAACGTCTTCACACGGGGTGCAGGTGTATGGAATCTTGGAGGCAGGTCAGATTTCATCACCTTTTGGTAACTTGTATGGTTTGATTCTGGCTCTCCATGTCAACACGGCTGCTCTCTGGGCCAGGCTCTGACTGAAGATGAATTTTAAAACTTGGTTGCTGGTCAGCCATTAGTATTTAACCTGCACAACATTTGTACCTACACTGAGACCAGTGATAGTCGTTGGCGGGTTCTCCCCCTGCCCAAGGTGGATTCCAAATTATTTGATTTGAAGAAATGTTTGACTGACTGCCCCGAACCAGGTTAGAAACTCAATGTACAGATTTTGGAAAAGGCGACTGAGTCTCTGTGTATCTCAGGCAGCTGTGAGGTCCAATAAAACTGTAAATGATTTCAGATCTATTTGAAGCAGTTTTCAGCGTAGCTCATTGCAAGGTGGTGAGTTTACTGAGCCAAGCAAGAGTCGGATGTTTGCTATATTCCATGAATTGGGCAAAAATAAGATGTTAACGATAATCATTCAACTGAACTAGAATCTGTTCAATCAATTCTGTTGATTCTATATTTATGGAACGAAAATATAAACTCCTGTCAAGATTTTCTAACACAGAAATAAAGTACGTACATTTTATTTTATCGAAGAAAGAACATACATCTTGTGGTAATCAGAATTAGACATTCAATGTCAGGATTCAAAGCAATGTTTTGCCACTCCAATATTTTTAAAGTGGTTGGTTTCTGAATGATTACATGTTCAGAGTGAGCAAACGACTGAACATACAAATACAATTAGCGTTCTTATACATTTATATGTAAACAATCAGTTTAATTTCTCACTGAAATGTACGATCTTCAGCTATTTGCCAGCAATTTAAAAATTTCAATGATTTACCATGGACTGTGAACATTAAACTAAATAAATTATTTGTGCTTTCAAATTTTAGTGAATATAATTTGAAAACTGCCAATTTTTAGAATGAATGATGTTTAATATGAAACGTGGAGAGTGAAAAAAAAGCAACGAACATAATAATGTGTCAGTGAAAAGTCAAAGCTTTCCAAAGAGTTTTTGACAAAGGAATGATATATTTGTTTTAGTAATGGGAATACAACATGTAAAATATTCATGTTCAGACTAGTAATTAGACTTCATAATGAAGCTGACCTTGCAATGCTTGCATTTTAAATGCTTACGCTGCACCAAGTAATCAGATATTTGTGAGCATTTACATAGTGAAATAATTGGATACTGATTTTTATTCACAGCTGACACATGATAGAGTACAAAACTTTAAAGTACAGGAGGAACCCTTGGTCATTACGTATGCATCAGTTCCAAAAATATCTCTCAAGCACCTCCCATTTGCCAGCCCTCTCTCTATTGCCCGTTAAATTCATAATTTCCAAATATATATCCAGTTCTCTTTTGAATCTTCATCCACAACTTTCCCAAACATTCAATTCCAATTCGTAACAACTCTCTAAATAAAGACTTTTTTTCCTTATTTCACTTCTAGCTCTTTTACTGACACCCTTGAAATTAGAATTCCTTGATGCTATAATGCCTACTAATAGAGTATTCTTTTTCTACTCTGCAACGGTTTTCATACTTTTGAGCACCGTAATAAATTCACATCTTTATCTGTTCTGCTCCAGGAAAAATAAGCCTTGCAAGAACTTTAACAAACACTACAACGGAAAAACAAGCAGAAAATTAGTCTCCAGGATATATGAACATGAGCTAGCTACAAAAGACATGATCCCAATACGAATACCTTACGTACTGATGAGGAAGTACGCCACATTGACTAGGTCTGCATATCTATCCTAGGACAGGCAAACAGAGACAAGCACAAGAATACCTGGAAACATAGCATTCCAACCGGAACTCCATCAACAAACACATCAATTTTGACTCCATCCATCATCCTCTGAGAAAAAGGGCTGGAAATGACATCATGGACACCGGTAATTACATTACCAACTCAAGGAAACCGAAACATTTAAATAGAAAGTGGGAGATAATACCAGCACTTCACTGGATGCTCACTTACTGAGTACAGTCAATGGAACAAACTAGGAACTGCCTTTAGCTATTGCTTCAGAATATATCTGAGTGTTCGTGGCTGCCACCACATAGAATCATTGAATGAAAATGCGAGCCTGCATCACCAAATGCATATCCAAAGGCGTTTTTTTATCATTTGTGAGATTACCTGATCAATCACCCGCCTAGGAAATGCATTCCAGACACGTGCTATTAGGGGCAGAAATGCGGCTCAGTGGTTAGCACGCCTGCCTTAGAGCGCTGGGGACCCAGGTTTGATTCCAGCTTTGGGTGACTGCCTGTATGGATTTTGCACATTCCCCCGATATCCGCGTGGGTTTCCTGTAGGTACTCCGATTTCCTCCCACAACCCAAAGATGTGCAGGGTAAGTGAATTGGCCATGCTAAATTGCCCAAAGTGTTCAGAGACATGTAGGTTAGGTACATTTGTCAGGGGTAAATATAGGAGGAATGTGTTTGGGTGGATTACTCTTTGGAGGATCAGTGTGGACTTTTTGGGCAGAAGCGCCTGTTTCCACACATAGGAAGTTTATATTCTATGTCTGTGCCACCCTCTCAGTTCAATACAGACTCCAGAAATACCCTCTCAATCCCCTGTCTTTCACTTTAAGTATGTTTCCTTTTGTTTTTGACCGTTAGAGTAAGGGAAACAGCTGCTGTCTGTTCGTCCTGTCCATACCCTTTATTCCCTTGTACACCTGTACCATGTTCCCTCCTCAACCTTCCCTGCTTCAAAGAAAAAAGGAGTAAGTTTAGCCCTCGCTCTTCAAAGTTTGAGTTGTCACTTGTCTTGTTAATTCAGATGTGCATCCTCTCACATTTATCAGTGTTAAACTTCATCGGCCATAAATCTGGATATTGAAATCATCTGTTTATATCGTCCTGTAGCCTAACCCTGTCCTCCTCACTGTGAAGCACCCAGCTAATCTTTGTGTCATCCCTAACATTAGTTATCATTCCACTTCCATCCAGCTTCCACATTCTCACCATCATCATTTATGAATATCACAAACAAACCTTGATTTCCTTCCTGTTCTCCACATGTTATTTACAAAGGAATAATTAAGAATTCCAGTCTCTTGTTGTTCTTATTTTGGGGAATTTACAGAATGATGTAGTTTACACCTATTATGAGGGAGCTGCAAATACCATTTGCGGCACAAAGTTAAATTCACCTTTTACACTCTGTCCCTCAGCATATCTTATTCATAAAGCTTGTAACTAATTTAGGGAGAATTCGGTTTGGCACCTTGCACTGGAACATTAGCCTGTTGTGTGGCACTGTCCTTTGTAACAATAGTGAAAACTGAAGAAATTTTTCATCTGCAGGATGGACACTGATTCATTTCTTGAATCAGCTAATGTGATGAGGAAAAATATTCAATTAAATTCCATGTTATGGACAAACTGCAGGTGATCAAATCATATTCTCATGTCTACCTTGGATTGGAAGCATATACATACTGTGTAAAGAAATCCAAAAATCTTGAGACACAACACTGGGGGGGGGGGGGGGGGGAACACGTCACCTGCAATTGATGGAGATACAAAACTACGGAGTGAATGTACAATCTGATAAAGAATCAAGTGATAGAAAAAGAAGTGCATCAAATTTTAATTTTCAATGGAATCCGATCCCAAATTTCCTGAACAGTGGTGATTTTCACCCAACCTCACTTTTCCAAAAACAAGTTTTCCCCAGTCACTAAAACTTCATTAGCCATTCTTCCTCCCCTTCCTACTCTTTCTTTACACTGCTACTTCCCTTGCACGACCCCTTCTGCTGCCACATACTCTTCCACTGATGATATCTCTTCACACCCTTCTTTGCCACTCCCACTGTAAGTTACACCAGTTCCCTAGTTACTCCCACTTCCACTGGCCATCTCTTACCCATTTTTGCTTTTCAACTGGTGTGATGGGAGCTCCTGGCTTCTGTGCTGCTATTGGTCATCAGTGAATGATGAGATTGAGATGATCAATGCCCAATGTTTAATCGTGTATTTCTGTCATTGTCCAATGCACCGTGAATAGGGTGAGATATTTCCCTATACAGAGTGGAACGTTTTTTTTCTGTCTCCGTGTCACAGCGCTGAAGCAAACAGCCTCATCCCAAATAGAAAACACCTCTCCTCAGAATCAGAAGTCCAAGCATCTGTTTGTCCTTAAACGTTGCGAGATCCGTGACCACATTGTTCAAATAAGCCGTGTTCTAGCCTTTTTCTTTTTAGTATTTTAACTGATTTTCCAATGTCAGTTGAGGTGAGATCAGAGTAACTTCCCTTGCCATCAAAGTAGCATTTGATTCATGTAGCATCATTCCCCCTCAGAAAACTGTGGTTAATGGAAATCAGAGGAAATTCTGTGATGGTAATTTCCTCAATGAACAATAACACCTTACCCAGAGCTATTGGGAATGACAAATAAACTCTGCCCTTGCTAGTGCCTTCCAAAACCATGGATGAATTTGTTTTATTAATGACATCAAGATACGTCAGTTTTCACAGTTTGGTCTAAAGTCTCAGAAAAGTAAGACCTTGCTGGTTGAGTGTCACCCCAATGAAATCAGAGCATTACAATAAGGTAACGATTCAGATTATCTTCAATCATTTACTTTCTGAAGACTGGTCGTGCGGTGCCGTTGCCACTGAGATCAACATTTTCTCTGTCTAACAGCATCACATCGCATTGGCTCAAGGCTGCACCATTCCCCAATTCTACTTCATTCTCCAGCTCATTTGCCGTGCTCACCAGATGTACGAGGCACACAAGATGGAATAACTTAGAGATGCCTATGAGTCTCTGGAACCTGCCACACCACCATGCCCTGTGCTCTGACTCCATCCCCTCCCCCAAGCCCACCTCCTGTCGTGTATTCACCATCCTTCCTAACCTTCCACGTTCTAATGCTGAATGTTCTGTACTCAGCAAATGTCTCAGTTTTATCCCTCTGTGCCCCCACTTTAATGAATTTCAGGCACGACATAATGTTGAACTCCTCTTCCACAATCTTCTCCTCGGTGTCCATTTCTTTGGACAAGAGTCCACTCCCCATCCCATAGAACCTTCGCCCAGCTCCAACACTCTCCCTCCACCTGGATCCATTCCTTTGGCGTTTACTTGAACTCAATATGTTCATTGAGAACTTTCCATGTGAGCTTAGTTGTCTTAAATTCTCTGTATTCCCCCTCTCCCTATTCAACCTATCACCCTCTGAACAGACTGTACGCTGTATGCTTCAATCAACCCTGACTATGTTATTCAGCCTGTGCCGATAAGGGAGGTGCTGCTGCAGTCTGGTGGACTCACCTCTACATTTCAGGGTTGATTGCCAGCTCTCAGATACCTCCACATGTCACCTGCTGGTCCATAACTCTACCATGGCACATCAGGCTATTTTATTTACTAAATCTGACCACATTTCACCTGGAGATTCCCAGTCACTGGCCCACACCCCCACACCCCCCCCCCGACTCACCCCCACCTAACAGTCCCGAAGCTGATGGTCCTCTGATAGCAGAGTTCGCTTTTATCTCCTCCTGAAAATGCACAAACAGAACTGCCCATGCAGACCCATTGCTTCAGCCTGCTCCTCCCATACAGAGGGGGTGCATGGATACATACGTGGTCCAAAGTTATACCTGTTTATTCATGGGGTACGTAGGTCATTCTCTTTCCAGTTCTATTCCAGCCCCCATCCATAACTCTTTCTCCAATATGTATATATTATCATCGCTGCTGCTCCTCTTTCTTGTCCAGAATTGGAAAAGTTCGTTGTTTCCAATTTGCACCTCTCCCTCACATTCACCTCTCTACCTCTGACTCCTCCCCTCCTTTACTCGATATCTCTGCTTCTATTTCTGAGGATAGACCGGTCACTGATATCCAGTAATAACCGACCAACTCCCACAGCTACCTGGAGTATGCATCCTCACACCCTGTTTCTTGCAAAGGCTCCATTCCATTCTCTCAGTTCCTCCGTCTCCACCGCATTGCTTCTGATGATGTCAACTTCAAACATGTGGCCTCTGCTATGTCCACCTTCTTCCTCAAACGAGAACGCCCCAGCACTGTTATTGACAGGGATCTCAACCAGTTCCGACCCACCTCCTGCACTTCTACCCTCAGCATCTTTCTACCCTGCTGTAGCAGCGTTAGAGTTTCCCTGATCCTTACCTACCATCCCACCAGCATTCACATGCAGAAGATCATCAGTCTGCATTCCCCCACCTCCAGCGAGATGCCAACACCAGACACATATTTGCCTCCT
Source organism: Hemiscyllium ocellatum (assembly GCF_020745735.1). NCBI lineage: Eukaryota > Metazoa > Chordata > Chondrichthyes > Orectolobiformes > Hemiscylliidae > Hemiscyllium > Hemiscyllium ocellatum. Next base: position 219,776 of record NW_026867893.1, read on the forward strand.
CTCCCCTTTCCGCCCTCTGAAGTGACCATTTCCTCCAGGACACCCTGGTCCACTCGTTATTCACTACCCACACCTACCCCTCCCAACACACACACCATCTCCCCTAGCCCCCACCACAGGTGCACTTCACTTTCCTCTGCCGAAGCTGTTACACTTTCCCATTTATCTCCTTCCTCGTCACTATCTAAGGTCCAAACATACCTTCCAGGTGAAGCAGCATCCTACCAACATTTCCCACAATCCGGTCTACTACATTCACTGCTCACATTGTGATCTGCTCTACATTGGGGAAACTAAAGGTAGACTGGGTGATCACTTCACTGAATACCCAAGCTGTACCTCTGCAAAAGACCCTGAGTTTCCAGTTGCCTGCCAATTTAATACCCCATCCTGTTCCCTGACCAGTATCTCTGCGCCAGGCTTGCTGCAGTGTTCCAGGACATTTCAACGCAAGCTGGAAGAACAACACCTCATTTTCCGCGGGTGGACCCTGCAGCCATTCAGACTCAAAATAATGGTCAATAATTTTAGGGACTGAACTCCTCAATGCCCCCTACCCAGACACCAGGCCTAGTTCTCACGTGACCTTCCATTACTCACTCCCTATTGTTAGCTACTAACAGTTTTCATGAACAGTTATTCAGCTTCTGCTGTATATTAATCAACATTTTCAGGGATACCATCCATTCTGAGGAAGGACCACTGGATTAGAAACATTAATTCTGATTTCTCTGCACAGATGCTGCAGACCTTTTGCAGGAACTTCGGTTTTTGTTTTAACAGTGTCTCACAATGTTTTTGTATCACAATGCAATACATCATGGATATTTGGAGCTCTGTCAAACATAGGAACTTTGTAATTTCTCATTTAATGTCCATAAACAAATATTCGAGATTCAACTGAGATAGCAACTTTACTTATATCGTTCAGATCAGTCCATTTGTTACAGTTCAGAAAGAAAAAGAAATCGATAGAGGGAAACTCAGCAGGTCTGGCACCCTCTGAGCAGGGATACACAGAATTAACATTTGATTTCAATATGATTTTTTCTGAACAGTGTCACATCATATTCGATATGTTAACTCTGTTTCTCTTTGCAGATACTTCCTCATCTGTTGCGCTTCTACCATCATTTCCTGTTCGTATTTCATGTTTCCGTATCACTATATTTCATGTTTCTTGACAGGGCTACATGCTGAATTTGTTTACATATGGACAATGTAGTCCTTTGCTGTTCCTATTATAGTTGGTGTGACTGGGATACCTGTGCTACAGCCGAAATCTGTTTCTTCTTTAAGATTCAAAGGAAAAAAGAATATTTTTTCTGATGATCCTGTAAATCTCAGGAACTCCACTTTGTTTAAAAAGACATTTTAGAGGCAGCTGAAATTTCATGAGATAATAGGAATAGGTTATTTATGGTGGAGCACTCAGTGACCATGTTGAAAAAACTTGTCTACCCTGTCTCCAAAGGTTTTGATTATATATCACAGAATTACTTACAGCAAAAGTGATGGGAACTCAACCCATTGTCTCTTCTAGCTTGGAATGACTATCTCTACTGTCAGTCTCCTGTATTGGCCCCATTGCCCTTCACATTTTGTTATGAGTGTCTGCTTTTTATTGTAAGTATCCTGCCAGATATGAACAATATGATAAATCTTAAACAAAAAGAAAATCAGAACTTAGAGGGCAAGCTCAGCAGGTCTGGCAGTATCAAAGTGAATGTTTCAGGCCCGGTGACCCTACTCGATCTGTATTCCCAATGATTAAATGGTGTGTTTCTAAAATATAGTTCACTTTATCACATTTAATATTATTCTTTTAGTTCACATTGTCATTCAGCGTTGCATCACCCAAATGTTGGCTGTTTCCTTGTTATGCATTAGATTTAATTCTGTCTGTCAGAAAGAGGGATGATGACTGGGGAATATCATTGTGCTCCCCATGCAGTCTCCACAGGCACTACTCCCATTCCGCCTTATCTCCCACCCAATATCATGTTCACTCGAACCTGACTCATTAATTCATAAATCTAAATGAATACGTTCATTGTAATTAACCCTTTTAGTTTTGGACAGATGCCAAAATGCGAAAAAAATACGGTTTAAAGCAAATAAAACTGCATTTAGAAGTCTGTCAATTTATATAAATAAATTACTGAAGCATATTCCCTATGGAAGTTCCAAAGTTGCCTTATTAGAGCAGTGAGGGGAACAGTCAGAGAAGTCCACACTTCCTGTCTATGTTCATGGCGACTGTTCCCAGTGACAGTCTGTTCGCTGGCGTTTGTTCCCGTGGAGGGGAGATCAGCACAGTAACAACATCCTGATTGTGATTGTTTTGGGGGTGGAGGGGAGGAGTGGACGGATTTTTGGGAAGATGGTTACAGCATAGTAATCGGACAACAGAGCAGAATCATGTAGCCTACAAAAAGAAAATATTTTTATTCTCTCTCACAACTGCCTTCACCCAGCGATTGTGATGGGAGATATGACCAATAGCCAGCAATGTCAACGTGTAGTTCAGTCCAGTTATATTGTGAACTGAATGTGCTGTATTGAAAGTTGGGATTGTTTGCTCGGACTGTGATTGATGTCAGTCTCGGTGCAATGCAACTGTGTCACTGGAGGGTTTCCCTCTCCTATTACTAAGAGGCTTCATTCAGGGCTCTACCACTGTAGTAACAGATGCATCAGCTCCAACAGTAACAGAGATCAACAGCTGCATTGATCTGAATGCGAGAATAGCGGACTGGAACATTACAACAATGGAGAGGAGGTTTTCCAAGAGTCTTTTCAAGATTTCCCCCTCTTGGGGATTTCTACCATATCGGATATCAGCAGTGCTGATAATTGTTCTGGATGGGATGGATGGTGTGCTACTGACCTATTCTCGCTATTGTTGGTGTTCTCTACCTCTGTCTATTCATTAATCCCAGAAACAAGTTTGAACTTCAAATTTCTGTTATCTATATTTGTCAGAGAAAGAAACTATTGCCTTCAGTTTCAATTGCAGTCTCCATTCATTACCCATGAATGGCAGACCACTCCCTCACAAACATCTGCGAACAAAACTGGGCACAAACTCGAGATCCCTCTTTGCCCTGAACTGATTTATGTCTCCTGATCTCTCTGTTACCACCCCTGTCCATTACCAGCTCCTAATATCCCCAATCTTCATCTCTGTGTCAGTGCTGTTGCTGAACAAACCATTGGCTGCATGTTGGTAAAATTCAGAATGAATGTTTCAAGCTCTCTTCTGACCAATTTTCCAATTACAAATATTTCAATCACAAAATTGCACTTGTCTCGAAAATTACTTCATGATTAGGACAAAGTACGAATGTAGGAACGTTGCTGGATATAATTCAGAAGCTAAGCTTATTAAACGAAAGATATTGTTTCAAGTTATTTGTTTCACGTCTGCAACAGCTGATGACAGAACTTAAATAAAAATGATAAGAATTGGAATAAAAGTGAATTTCACGACAAACAAACAAAAGCAACATTTTGTCTGAAAACCTTCTTCTTTCACTGATCACCTTCGGTAAAGAAATCTAGTGTTATTACCCGGTTTGGGCTAATTGTGACTTGAGACCCATGACAATGTGCTTAACTTTATATTGTCTTGTGGAATGGCCTCAGAGTCAGAGCAACTAGTGATGGTCACCAAATGCTGCCCTTCGCAGAGGTACCAACATCCGACGAAATAACAAAATTGAAGGTGAAATCAAATAAAGGAAGTAGCTGAAAATCTGAAATTATAGAAAGAAATGCAAAGAAACGGGCAGAAAGTGTTGGGAACCTTTCCTGAACTGAAAGCAGCTGGAAAGGAGTGTGATTAATACTATTGAAAGGGAAGTCTGCTTTGAAGGGGAGGAGGAATCAATAGAGAAAGAGAGATACAGAAGAAGAAACAGCAAACAAAGAGAATGATGATCAGCTAGGCTGGAAATAAAATATGAGACTCACCTGATTTATTTTTCGCCTTTCCCATCTTCCTGAATATCATGCCCTTGTAAATACGGGTATCCCCGCTTTTCAAAAGTTTGCTTTTCGCCACTTCCCTTTCTAAATGACTTACACAAGGACATTGTTTCACTAACCAAAATGTATCCGAACAGGATTTTCACTTTTATGAAGCAAGCCGAATTTTTTCCCATATAAATTATTGCTACTGCACTTTACACCATATCAGCTTGCCAACAGTTTCGTAGGAACACACTGCTTACAAATAGTGAAGGAGCCCTGTATATATCTAAGATCATGTTTAAAGCAATTTGATTCCCTCTGTCTGTCCTCCCTAAGTGTGGTCATCTTCTTATATCCCAAATTAGATATGGGTATCTCTGACTGGGGCAGCATGAGTTCATTTTTCCAGTTGCCCTTGAGAAGATCTTGAGCCACTGCAGTCCACGTGTTTGATCTGATTTGGTTTCATTTAGTTTAGTCAAACGCACAATGCAAAGGTTTGTTTTTATTGTAGTGCAGGCACATGATAGTAAACAAGAAAACAGAGATCACAGGGTCCTTGGACAGAGTGATGCATACAAGGTTACAGCTTCACAGGAGGTGTGCAAAGTAAGATCGACATTAGAAAGATTAACATTATTTGAATAGTGAGAGATATCAATTTGTCAGTCTAATAATGGTAGGGAAGGAAGTGTTACTGAGCATGCTGGTCCATGTTTTCAAGCCTCTATCTCTCCTCCCTGTTGGAAGAGGTTGTAGGAGATCATTACCAGTTTGTGAGAGAGATCTTTGATGTTGCCAGCCTTTCTGCGACAATGACAAGTATAAATGTACGGAAGGTTGTCTTCTGTGATGGTCTGGACTGTGCACAATACCGTCTGTAGTATCTTTAGGTCCTAGGCAGAGCAGTTACCATGTCAGGTTATTATGCACCCGAATAGAATGCTTTGAGTTGCCAGTATGCAGAGCACTGAGAGACGGGCGGTTTCAAAATAGTTAGATGTAACAATTGGCTGTTAACTGGATACCCACGTTCTGGTTGCTGTTTTGATAACAATTGAAATTTAACTGGCAATTTTAAATTATGTCTTCTATACAAAAACCTTGTTGAGTGTATTGTATTACCAACATCGAACCAATGAGCCATCACCTGCATCATACGAATAGAGAAGCCAATGAAGGAGACAGAGACAGAAACAAAGGGAAGGAGAGAGAGAACACAGCGAGGGAAACAGATGGACAGTCAGTCAAAGAGAGAAAGGAAACAAAACAAGGAAACAAACAGTCACATGTGCAGGGAGAAGGGAATAGAATAGGTTCAGGGAAAGGAACAGAAGACAGGGAAAAGGAAAACACAGGGAAATAGGCAGTATGAGAGAAACAGTGAGAGACAAAGGTCACAGGGAGCTGGGGATAGGGTCAAGGGGAGATGGGGGGATTGGGAGGACCTGGGGCTGAAGATCAGAGCCATCTGGGCGTGAACACTGAAGGAAGGTGGGGGTAGGGAGGTGAGGATTTATTTTGTGCTCCGCCAAGATATCCAGGCAGATCATGGATCAAGGTAAGCATGGATGTACTGAACGATGGCTGTACAACATGTTTGAGAGTCATATAGGTTACCCTGCACAGAGTGTGCGCTAGGCGAGGTCAATATGAACAAAATCAGCATTATCTGAGGTTAGAGAGTCCATTCATCGGTCTAAGAAAAGCTAGGAAGAAGCTGTTCCTGAACTTGATTCTCTGTGTGTTCAAGCGTCTGTATCTTTTATCCTGATGGAAGAGGTTGTGGGAAATATTTACTGACATATGATGGGTCTTTGGTAATGTTAGAACAATGAACTCTCCAGTACAGGAACAGGCCATTCAGCGGTCCAAGCCTGAGCCGATCCAAATCCTCTATCTAATCCTGTATTCTACTTTCTGAAGGTCTGTATCCCTATGCTCCCAGCCCATTCATGTATATTTCCCAAAACATCTTAAATGCAGCAACACTGGTCACAATTACACGTTTTGAGAAACTCCCTTCCCCTACTACGCTCTGTCTCCTGTTGCCAAGCCAGTTCTTTATCCACGTAGCTAGCACACCCTGGACACCATGTGACTTCACTTTCCCCATAACCCGACAATGGGAAATCTTAGCAAATGTCTTCCTGATGTCCATGTACATGACATCTACAGTCCCTCCCTCATCAATTAACTTTTCACTTCCTCAAATAATTCTATTAAGTTGGTAAGACAAGACCTTCACCACAACAAACCATGTTGCCTCTCACTGATAACACCATTTTCATCCAAATGAGAATAGATCCTATCCCTCAGTATCTTCTCTCGCAGCTTCCCTATCGCAGATGTCAGGCTCACCGGTCTATAATTAACTGGATTATTCATGCTACCCTTCTTAAACAAGGGGATTAGAAACTTTCCAGTCCTCTGGGACCTCAGTTGTGTTCAAGGATGTTACAAAGATATCTGTTAAGGCCCAAGTTATTTCCTCTCTCCCTTCTCTCAGTAATCTTGGATAGATGTTGGCAGCCTTTCTGCGGCAACGAGCCTTGTAAATAGAGTCAATGGTTGGGAGATTGGAGTCCGTCATAGTCTGGGCTGTGAACACAATCTTCTGTGGTTTCTGATGGTCCTGGGCAGAGTGTTGCCGTATCAGGCCATTATGCACCCGGACAGTACGTTCACAATAGTGCATCTGTCGAAGTAGTGCATGCTAAATATCCTGAGCTAAGTGAGGAAGGAGAGACGTTTTTGAACCATCTTGACTGTCACACCTATGTGAGAAGTCCAGGGTAGGTTGCCAGTTATCATCACTCCGAGGGACTTGACGCTCTGCACTGTCTCGACAGTTGTAGATAGGGGCTTGTTCCCCTACTTTCGTTCGAAAGTCAATGATCAGTTCTTTACTTTTGCCGAATTTGAGAGGGAGGTGATTAACATTCCACCATGCCACCAAACCCACTATCTCCTTTCTGTGTTCAGACTCATCGTTGTTTAATATCCTTCCTGCTTTGGTGATGTCATCAGCGAACTTACAGTTGGCATTGCTTGGAATTTGGCAACACAGCCACGTGTGTACCGGAATATAGTAGGGGCTGAGGATACAGCCGTGTGTGTACAGGGAGTACAGTAGGGGGCTGAGGGACACAGCCACGTGTGTACAGGGAGTACAGTAGGGTGCTGAGGACACAGCCGTTTGTGTACAGGGAGTACAGTAGGGGACTGAGGGACACAGCCGTGTGTGTACTGGAGTACAGTAGGGGACTGAGGGACACAGCCATGCGTGTACTGGAGTACAGTAGGGGACTGAAGGACACAGCCGGGTGTGTACAGGGAGTACAGTGGGGGGGGGGGGGGGGGTTGAAGGACACCGACGTGTATGTACAAGGAGTACAGTAGGGGACTGAGGACACAGCCATGTGTGTACAGGAAGTACAGTAGGGGTCTGAGGACACAGCCGTGTGTGTACAGGGAGTACAGTAGGGAACTGAGGACACAGCCACGTGTGTAACGGAGTACAGTAGGGGACTGAGGACACAGCCACGTGTGTACAGGGAGTACAGTAGGGGTCTGACGACACAGTCGTGTGTGTCCTGGGAGTACAGTAGGGGACTGAGGGCACAGCCGTGTGTGTACCGGAGTACAGTAGGGGACTAAGGACACAGCTACATGTGTACCGGAGTACAATAGGGCTGAGGGGCACAGCCATGTGAGTACTGGTGTACAGTAGGGGACTGAGGACAAAGCCATGTGTGTAACGGAGTACAGTAGGGGGCTGAGGACACAGCCGTGTGTGTACAGGGAGTACAGTAGGGGGCTGAGGACACAGCCGTGTGTGTACACGGAGTACAGTGGGGGGGCTGAGGGACACAGCCGTGTGTGTACAGGGAGTACAGTGGGGGCTGAGGGCACAGCCATGTGTGTACAGGGAGTACAGTAGGGGGCTGAGGGACACAGCCGTGTGTGTACAGAGAGTACAGTAGGGGGCTGAGGACACAGCCGTGTGTGTACAGGGAGTACAGTAGGGGGCTGAGGACACAGCCGTGTGTGTACAGGGAGTACAGTGGGAGGCTGAGGGACACAGCCATGTGTGTACAGGGAGTAGAGTGGGGGCTGAGGGCACAGCCATGTGTGTACAGGGAGTACAGTAGGGGGCTGAGGACACAGCCACGTGTGTGTACAGGGAGTACAGTGGGGGGCTGAGGGACACAGCCGTGTGTGTACAGGGAGTACAGTAGCGGGCTGAGGGCACAGCTGTGTGTATACAGGGAGTACAGTTTGGGGCTGAGGGCACATCTCTTGGTGCACAGAGAGTACAGTCGGGGTGAGAACACAGCCTTGCGTGCACAGGGAATACAGTAGCTGGCTGAGGGTACAGCAGTCGGTATACAGGGAGTACAGTAGGGGGCTGAGGGACACAGCCGTGTTTGTACAGGGAGTACAGTAGGGGGCTGAGGACACAGCCGTGTGTGTACAGGGAGTACAGTAGGGGACTGAGGGACACAGCCGTGTTTGTACAGGGATTACAGTAGGGGGCTGAGGGGCACAGCAGTGTGTGTACAGGGAGTACAGTAGGGGGCTGAGGGGCACAGCCGTGTGTGTACAGGGCGTACAGTAGGGGGCTGAGGACACAGCCCTGAGTGTACAGGGAGTAGAGTAGGGGTCTGAGGACGCAGCCCTGTATGTACAGGGAGTACAGTAGCGAGCTGAGGGGCACAGCCGTGTTATGATGTTATGATTTGGAGATGCCGGTGTTGTTTTGGAGTGTACAAAGTTAAAAATCACACAACACCAGGTTATAGTCCAACAGGTTTAATTGGAAGCACAATGATGAAGGTTGATGTTGGTCTTCTTGAAGCAGGTTGAGACTTCAGCTAGTGGGAGGGAGAGTCTGAAAATGTATGTGAATACCTCTGCCAGTTGGTCTTCACAGGATCTGAGTGCTCAGTCTGGAACACTATCCAGGTCCTTCACTTTCCATGATTTGACCTGCAGGAAGACTGAACATACCTGCAGCGGTGACACCGGGCACAGGTACATCCGAGGCTTTCGGTGCAGGTTTCAGCCTGGCAGTCAAACAAGTATTCATCATAGACATCCCATCGTCGACCTCCCTCCATCGTCATCAATACACAGTGACATGGTTGGTGTTAGCACCACTCAGTTCGTGTTGAGACGGAGTGACATCAATAGACTGGGATTGTGCGCCATAATGAAGTAAACTCACAACAAATTGAGGTAGGGTGTGCTTCTACTGAGAGTCAATGGTGCAGGGAGTGAAGACTTTACAGGTGTAATTCAAGTCAAGCCACTGCTTCAACCTGAATGAAGTCAAGTACCGAGACTGTTGTGCCTTGTAGATGGTGGACGGTTCTTAGGGAGCCCGGAAATGTATGACCAAACTGAACAAAGGACTTGAGGACAGTTTTGCTAAGTTGCAGATGATATTGACGAAGTGGGGAAGCTGCAGAAAGGCTTGAACAGTTTAGGACTGTGGGAAAACACATGGCTGATGGAGCACAATACGGGAACATGTGAGAATATGCACTTTGGTAGGCGTAGGAGGGGAGACACTATATTCTAATAGGATCCATTAAATCTGAAGCCCAAAAGGATTTTGAAGCACTCGTCCTCTCTGATGGTTAACGTGCATGTTCAGTTGGCATTTAGGAAAGCAAAAGCAATGTTCGCATTCGTTTCAAGAGAGCAAGAATGCAAGACGGTAGACATACTGCTGAGAATGTAATGGGCTATGGACAGACGACATTTGGCCAATTGTGAGCTGTTTTGGACACTATCTCTGGAGAAAGATCTGCTGGTGTTGGAGGTGATCGATTCTGGGGATGACAGCTTGTCATATGAGCGGCAGTGTGTGTACTCGATGGAATTTAGAAGAATTGTGGGGTGTTGGGGGGTTCTGATTAAAACTAATGGATTACAGAAAAAAATGATGCAGTCAGAATGTAGAAGATATTTCCACTTTTCATAGAGATAATGACAAAAAGGCACAGTATCAGAGTGAAGGAATGGCTGAATGGCCTAAGTCTATTGCTATATCTCATGTTGTTTAGGACACCGGGTCTATTATTCCGTATAGACTTGTAAATCTCTAACCTGCTCTTGTAACCCTTGTATTTGTATATTGATTTGACTTCACGTTCTGGTCAATGGTAACCCCTGTGATATGGACGGTGGGAGGATTCAGTGTCAGCCAGTGTTCCATTAATATTTTGAATACGAGCTGCTATCAGTGAGTCTCATCTGGCGGGAGAACATTCTCTCTATGATGATTGCCGTTTTCTGTCTGGCATTTTCGAAGGATTGATCCTGTTACGCCAGTATTGTTGATTTAAACAGAATAGATACAATTTATCACAGCACTCAGCAACAATATGTCATCGAATACTGAACACCCTTTAATAACAGAAAAGTCTAAAATGTTCAATATTAGAAACACCGCTTTCCTGTTCGTGTTCAAATCAGATAAGCTGTCCCATCGAGATGCTCAACTTGGAACTATTTTTAAAAAAAGATCTTTTTGGATGTGGGCATCGCTGGATGTGCCCAGCATTTCTTGCCCATCTCCAGTTGCCCTTGAGAAGGTGGTGCTGAGCTGCCTTCTCCAACTGCTGCAACCTACCTGCTGTGCGGTGACCCACTAGTGACTAAAGAGGGAATTCCAGGGTTTTCATGCAGCAATAGTGAAGGAACGGCAATGCATATCCAAATCAGGATGTTGACTCGTTTGAAGGGGAATGGGAAGATGGTGCTGTTCGCAAAAGTCTACTGCCCTTGTCATTCCAGATGGAGTTGTTTAATCGTCCGCCACCATTTACGATCAGATTAGCAGGACTGCAGAGCTTAATTCTGATGCATTAGAAGGAGCTGTCTGAGGATCTTTGGGTATTTCTCCATTGTGTCTTGTAGATAGTGCACACTGCTGCTCCTGAGTGACCATGGTGAAGGGAGTGAATGCTTGTGGATGTGGTGCAAATCAAATGGGCTGTTTTGTCCTGGATTGTGTCAAGCTTATTTAGTGTTGTTGGGGCTGCACTCATTCAGGCAAGTGAGGATATTCCATCTCATTCCTGACTTGTGCCTTGTAGATAATGGACAGGCTATGGGTAGTCAGGAGGTGAGTTTCTCGTGCAGTATTCCTTGTCTCTGATCTGCTGTTATATTCATTTGGCGAGTCCAGTTGAGTTTCTGGTCAATGAAACCCCCCAGAATATTGATAGTGGGGGAGATTAGTGATGATAATGCTGCAGAATAAAAAGTGGTTATATTGTTTCTAAATGATGACAGTCATTGTCTGAACTTATGTGGCGCAAATGTTACTTGCCCAGATATTTTTGCTTAGGGCATGGCCTGCTTCCGTATCTGAGCATTTGCGAATGGTGCTGAACATTGTGCAGTCATCATCGAATATCCCCACTTCCCACCTTATGATGGAAGGAAGGTCATTGTTGAAGCAGCTGAAGATGTTTGGACCTAGGACATTATCCGAATGGACTACTGCGGAGATTTTCAGAAGCTGAGATGACTGACCTCCCACAACAATGACCATCTTCCTATCTGGCAGGTATGACTCCTATAACAGAGTGTTGGCCTGTGGTACCATTTTTGCTTGGGGTCCTTGAGGTCACAATTGGCAGAATGCAGCCTTAATGTCAAGGGCTGGAATTCAGTTCCTTTTTCTATGTTTGAACAAAGTCTGTGACGAGTTCAGGAGCTGTGTGATCCTGGCAAAACCCAAACTGGGCGTCACTGAGCAGGTTAGTTTTGAGCAGGTGCAGTTTGATAGCACTGTTTATGACACCTTCCATGATTTTACTGATGATGGAGAGTAGACCGATAAGGCGGTATTCGGATGGATAGAATTTCTCCTGCGTTTTATGTAGAGAACACACTTGAGCCGTTTTTCCCCATTGTTGGTTTGTAAACATACTGGAACAGCTTGGCTAGGGGAGCGTGATGTTCTGGAGCACAAGTCTTCAGGATTATTGCTGGCATGCATCAGAGCCTATAACCGTTGCAGTATCCAGTGCCTTCAACCGTTTCTTGATGTCAGTTAATCGAATTTGCTGAAGACTGCAATCTGTAATGATGGGGACCACCGGAGGAGGCCAAAATGGATCACCCACTCAAAACTTCTGACTGAAGATTGCAATGAAAGCTTCAGCCTTATATTTTGCACTGATGTGCTGGGTTCTTCCATCATTGAGGTTGGGGATATTTGTGGAGACACCTGCTGCGGTGAGTTGTTTAATCGTCCATCACCATTCATGATCAGATTAGCAGGACTGCAGAGCCTAAATCTGATGCACTGATTCTGTGATCGCTAATCTCTGTCTGTCCCTTGCTGTTTATGCTATCTGGCACGCAGGTATTTCTGCTTGGAAGCTTCAGCAGATGAACATTTTATCTTTATATATTCCTGGTTCTGCTCCTGGAATGCCCTCCTGCATTCTCCATTGAACCAGGGTTAATTCTCTGGATTGATGGTAATGGTTGAGTTGTGGAATGCTGGGCTGTGATGTTACAGATTATGCTGGAGTACAGTTCTGCTGCTATTGATGGTCCACAGTTTTTAGGGACGGACAGTCTTGAGTTGCTAGATCTGCTAAAAGTTGTGCCATTTAGCACGGTGATAGTGCCAGGCAACACAATAGAGCTTATGGAGACAATAGACTTCGTCTCCACAAGGACGGTGTGGTGGTCACTTTTACCAATACTGTCATGGACATATACATCTGCAGTTGGTAGATGAGTAAGGATGAGGTCAGGTATGTTTTTTTACCCTCTCGTTCATTCCCTCACCGCCTTCTGCTGACCCAATCTAGTAGCTATGTCCTGAGGAGCCGACCAGCATGATCAGTCGTACTGTTGCCAAAACAGTAGGCGGCATGGTGGCACAGTGGTTAACACTACTGTCTCACAGCGCCTGAGACCCGGGTTCAATTCCCGACTCAGGCGACTGACTGTGTGGAGTTTGCACGTTCTCCCCGTGTCTGCATGAGGTTTGCTCCGGGTGCTCCGGTTTCCTCCCACAGTCACAAAGATGTGCAGGTCAGGTGAATTGGCCATGCTAAATTGCCTGTAGTGTTAGGTAAGGGGCAAATGTAGGGGAATGGGTGGGTTGCGCTTCGGCGGGTCAGTGTGGACTTGTTGGGCCGAAGGGCCTGTTTCCACACTGTAGTAATCTAATTTGAAAAAAAAAACACTCTTGACAGTCGACTTTGAAATCCCCCGGCCAGAATTCATTTTGTGCCCTTGCCACAGTCAATGCTTTCTCCAAGTGTTGTTTAACATGGAGGAGGACTGATTCAGCAGAGGAACAACATTACGTGGTAATCAGTAAGAGACACTTTTGTCCATGTTTAATTTCTGTTATTTCTGTAAGGTATGATTCCGTGAGTAAGCCGATGTCGGGCTGTTTCTTGACTAGTCTGTAAGGCAGTTGTTCCAATGTTGGCACCAGACATCAGCTGTTAGTAAGGAAGACTGCAGGTTCTAAAGTGATGTTTCCAATGTTGACTTTTCCGGTGCCCATTTCGATGCCAGGTGGTCCATCCGGTTTCATTTATTTGAAACTTTGTAACGATTGGTACAACTGAATGACTCAGTAGACAATTTCAGAGGGCGATTGGGAGTCAATGACATTGCTTTCGGTCTGGAGTTGAATGTCAGCCAGACCAGGTGAGGAGGGAAGATTCCTTCATTGCAGGATATTAGGGAACAGGTGGACTTTTCTGACAATCGGCAATGATTTCATTCTCAGCAGTAGATTCTTAATTCCAGGGATATTTTTACATTATTGGATTGAATTTCCACCATCTGCAGTAGCGGGATTCAACCTGGATCAAGAGAACAGGAGGTGATTTTTCTGGATTGATCATCTATTGGTAATACCATGAGACATATTGGAACCACATGCTGTACTCAGCTCCATTTCTTGTGTTACCCTGTTTTTCATTCATTTCTTATGTTATTCTGGAATCTCATCCTTCATTAAATCCTGATTGAAATATACAGTCATGAACGCCTTCTCGTCTACTCGAATTTCATTCAGTCTATTTTGTTTGAACAGATATTTCAAGGCAGCTGTACACCAGAGAAGAGCAGGAAAAGATAATGAGTGATTGTGCACTGTCTCTGTCATCGGACCAGCATGTCTGTCCAGGAAGTATTTATTGTGGGTCACAAAACCTCAATTATTATGGCATGGATGGAGGCCATTCAGCCCATTGTGGAGTTACCAGCTCTCGAACTGCACAATTGGAGTTATAGAGAGTATGTGAAGAGAGATCTTGTGAGAGAGAAGTAAACAGAGAGAGAGCAAGTGAAGGGAGATAAACTGAGAGCGGAGAGAAAGGGGAGCGAATGACTGAGTGCGAGAGGAAGAGGTGTTAGATGAGGGTGAAGTTAGATAGATCAGAAGACTGCATTACAGTAGATAAATATGGACAGACAGAAGTTAGAAGCTTTATTTTGAAATTCCTCTGGTCGGCAAGCCCTTTGTCTGGGCGCCATACACTGTGAGCACTGTGCTGATACTGGCTATCATCCCAAATTATTTACTTCCAACAATATCACAGAGCTGGGTTACTGACAGCTAAACAGAACCCATGAGGCCAATAGGTTGGTTCCATGGAGAAAGCAGAGATTTTAATTAGTCTGTGCCAAGAGCAGCAGGAAATGAAAACCACCACCCTGACTCCAAGAACACCCCCACCCCTACCCCCTCTCCACATCCACACACACCGATACTGTATGAGAGACTAGGCCAAAGAATCTCAGTAAGGGGACTAACTACAGAAGTGAAATCACGATCTTAGCTGTGGGTCAAATAATGATTGATAAAGTTTGCACACCACTTTCCTAGTGATGTAATTCACATATTCGCATTTCAATTTATAAATCTCAATATCAGGAGTGTATTTTAACAACCTTATCTCTTTGTACTTTGCACATATTGGTGGGTGCACAAAATCATTTTGTTCCTATATTTTATATTGCATAAACACATTTCATTAATATTATCTCTGCTAATTCCTCATTGTAGATGTATTTTTGAATCTGTTCGTCATATGAGTTATAAAGAGTAACATTGCAATTCTGGTAACTGGGGAACATCACTGTCCCTCCACCCAGTCTAATCAGCCATGTCCCCCAGTCCTCTCCATCTTCTGTATTTTCACCAATATTATAATCACAATGTAATCGAAGTCCATGAAGTGACACTTCATGACAGTTCATTAACATCGATAACATCAGCAGCATGACTCAAGCTACCCTCTCTGATCCTGGAATAACAATCTGAACTGTGTTTGTCATGTTCAATTCGCTGTCAACGTAGCCATGCCGTTTGTTTGTTGTAACCCACGTTTCTTTTGGCACATTTTGCTATCAGATCATGGATGATAGATGTTTTCTCAATGTTTTACTGATTTTGCAATGGCTGATCAGTAGTTATGGGATTTATTTCTGTACATATGAACAGAGAAGCATGTTTATGTTTCGTTAAATTTCTGGCATTACTTCCATATCCAAGGCTGACTGAATGATTACACACAATCTGCCATCTTCAACATGCTTTCCTTCAGTCATTCCCATATCACACCCAGAATGCATAAATGTTCAACGTTATTTTGAATGTTAATAAAGTAGCATTGAATTCAAAGGGGTTAACTGGAGATATTTGTTCAGTGATTGTAATGATGTCAGTCTCCGTGGATCGTATGCGTCCTTAGAGAGTTCCTCTCTTCTATCAATAAGGGCATGCTTTCAGTGTTGTATCCCATAGTATGAGCGGGAGCCTGGCCAACAGCAGTAACAGGGATTAGCAGCTTCAGAGAGAAGGGCAGGAGAGATGGGAATCTGGGAACATTAGACTGGAATGTCCCAACAATGGATAGGGGTTTATCCTATGGACTGTACTGGATTTCCCAGCCTTGGATATCATTAGCATCGCGGATTGAAGATGTACTGATGGTTATTCAAGCTGGTTACTATCCTATCCTTGCTACAGTTGGTGTTCCTGGTAAGTCACTCTGTCTGTTTAGTGAAATGGTCTGAACTGAATCGATGCTCATGATATGCAGATTTTGGAAAGGTGCAAGTCAACGTTTTCAGCTCCAATCAAAGATTCCATTCCTTAGAAATTATAACGAGCAAACTATTATTTACAAATTACAAATTTACAAATTACTCCCCAAACACACTGTTCTCAACCTCTTTGATTCATTTTCTCCTGCAAAGTGTATATCTCCATACCCTCTCCACATACCAATCCTTTCCAATACCACTATTAAGACGTCCCAGTCTCCTCCTCAGCCTCAGTTCAATTCCTGAATAAACCAACGTTTGTGCCTTTGTTAATTCCAGATACATCTGATTCAAGTCCCTTCTAACCACGTGTTCATTGGAAAATAATTGCACTTGAGATGTTTAACTTGTTCTCTGCACAAAATCTGAAGGATGGGCAGACAGTGGCTCGTATTCCAGAACCACAGAATAATAATCTGTTGATACCGGCTTGTCTTATGCCCATTAGAGAAGGCAGTGGGTCATCCTTCTCTGGTCAAGTCTCTGTTTAACTGCAAACCCACGGCAATTTGTATTACTATTTATTGTCCTGTGGAACAACTGACACAGCCAGTCAGTTCAAGATCGGCATAACATGCTGGCCTGACCATGGCTGCACACATCCCGTGAGGGCAGAACAACAGGAAAGGTAGCTCCCTTCCTCTGCCTGCATCCCATATTCCAACGGCTCATTTCCATTCAGGTAGGTAGCCATTCACTGTTTGAGACGTATTCTTTGTGATTGAGTCTCTGCCAAGAGTGATGTCCATCTCCATGGGAACCTCTGGTGCTGGCTCTATATATGCTGACCTACAGATGTAAGGATGTTTTTAAATTCTACGTCAGTGTCAGTGCATTGTAAATGAATGGTTTCCTGTGTCACACGAAAGCAATGGAGCCAGCTAAGTGAGGGAAAGGAATTATTGTGATCAAACCTGAGAGTGTTGTTGAGGCAGTATTTGGGGTATTGTCGACAGATTTTCTTTCTATTATATGGAGTGATCTCCTTCCCACAGGGAGAGTGAAGAGGAGTTCCACCAGATTAATCCCTGGGATGATGGCACAATGAGGAGTGAGTGAAGGTTGATCTGTTGCGCTGTGATAGAATAAGAGGTGATGGCATTGAACCCTGAGAGGGATGGATAATCACTCCTTATATTCTGAACAGACCATGTGATAAATTCCATGACTGATATTTCAATCAGGATGCATGATTCAGGATCGTTTAAGTGCCTGGGCGGAAGTTATGCCTACCCACCCCAACCCCTACTCCCCATTTAGAGAGACAGAGAGGTCCAAGTTTTGAATAAACTCTTCCCACATTCAGACAGTGCAGTTGGTGTGTGATCCTGCACTGAATGCCATGTTATCCCCCACCCCGACAGCAGCCACAATACCTTCATTCTAAAACAGTTAACTATTCCTAAAAGCTTCTGACCTTCATGAAGAACATGAATCTATCTTCTCAGAGATACAAGTTACTTCCTTAAGGTTTAAACCAGAAGACTGTAAGGCATTGGAGCATAAATTAGGACAGTTAGCCCATCGGGTCTTCTCTGTCATTCAATCACCGCTGATAGGTTTCTCAAACCTATTCTCCGACCTTCTTCCCATAACCCCTCATCCCCTGGATAATCAAAAACTATCTATATCCGTCTCAAATATACTCAATGACCTGACCCCACAGCCTTCTGGCAATCAATTTCAAAGATTCACCATTCTATGGTTCAATAACTTTCTCCTTATCACTGTTCTAAAAGGTGATTGCTTTCATTTAAGGCTGTGCCCGCGGATCCTTCTCCAATGGAAACATCTTATCGGCATCCACTCTCTCCAGGTCATTCAATATCTTTCTCAATTACATTCCCTCTCATCCTTTCAAACTACATCAAGTATTGATCTAGAGTATTCAAACATTCCTCATGTAACAAGCTTTTCATTACTATGACCATTCTCGTGAAAATCTTCTGAACACGCTCCAGGACCAGTACATCCTTCTTTAGAGATGGAGCTCAAAAATGAGCACAATACTCCAAATGTGGTCTGACCAGAGCCGTATACAGTCAGTTCTTATATTCAATTCCTTTCGTAGTAAATGCTCCCAATCATAATTGCAATTGCCCTCCTAACTACTGCCTCAACCTGCAAGCTGACCTTGAGAGAATCCTGCAGTAGAACCCCCAGGTCCCTTTGCACTTCAGATTTCTAAATTTTCTTGCCATTTAGAAAATAGACTATACCTCTATTCTTCGTGAAAAACTGCATGACCTCACACGTTCCAACGTTGGAATGCATCTGACGATCTCTTTACCTGTCCAAATTCTTGTCCAGCCTCTCCATTTCCTCACAACGACCTGTCCTTCTGCCTATCCTTGTATCGTCTGCAAACCTAACCAGAGTGCCTTCAATTCCCTCATCTAGATTGTTAATGTAACAAATAATAAGTTCTGATTCTAACACTGAGCATTCTGGATCACCACTTGTCCCCGGCTGCCATCCTGAGAAGTACTCTTTTATCCCCACTCTCTGCTTTCTGCCAAACAGACAAGCTTCTATCCATGCCACCACCTTGCCTCTAACACCACGGGCCCTTATCATACTCAGTAATCTCCTGTGTGACATCTTCTCATAGGCCTTCTTGAATTCCAGGTGGATGACATCCATTGGCTGTGCTTGGTCGAGCCTGCTCATTTCCTCGTCAAAGAATTCCAATAGATTTGTCAGGCCTTAACTTCCCTTGATGAAATCATACCGACTTTGCCCTATTTTACCAAATACTTTCAAGTATTCAGAAATCTCATCCTTCACAATGGATTCCAGGATCTTATCCACGACAGAGGTTAAACTATTCATGGTGTTTTTTTAAAAATATTTTTCCTTACTCTCTTGTTAAAAAGGGGTGTTATATTAGTGGGATTCCTGTGCTCTGGGATCGTTCCTTACTCTAGTGATTGCTTAAAGATCACCACGATTGCCTCCACTCCCTCTTCAGCTATCTCCCTTACAACACTGAGATGTAGTCCATCTGGTCAAGGATATTTTTTTTTGTAGATATTTTTATTGAAATTTAACATTTTTGCAAATTTACAAAAATAAACAAAACTCTCAAATACAAACATTGATGTACAATTAAATCATATATACAATAGTCATAATTTAACAAAGAAAAGAGAAAGAAAGAAAACAAAAAAAGAAAAAAGAAACGAAAAAAGAAAGAAAAAAAAACTCAACTTTCTACTAATCTAACCTATAACTAACCAGAGTGTATACCTAAGTCTCTTACATGCTCGGAATGTATAAACATCAAATATAATAAAACCCGTATTCGCGCAGGATTCCTCTCCCAAGGGGCCCCGGAGCAGCCCGGTCTGAAATCTTCACTAAATAAAAGCCCTTGTTAGGATAGCCGAAATATCTGCATTTATAT
This sequence comes from Hemiscyllium ocellatum, assembly GCF_020745735.1. Classification (NCBI taxonomy): domain Eukaryota; kingdom Metazoa; phylum Chordata; class Chondrichthyes; order Orectolobiformes; family Hemiscylliidae; genus Hemiscyllium; species Hemiscyllium ocellatum. The sequence goes on from NW_026867893.1 coordinate 239,268, forward strand.
AATTCAAAAAGGGCTGCCATATTTTATAAAATAATTCAGTCTTTCGGTGCACCATATTTGTGAGGAAGTCAAGGGGGATATATTCCATAATTAATCTGTGCCAATTTGAAAGTCCAGGGGGGCCCTCAGCCACCCAGTTCACCAAAATATTTTTCCTTGCACAGAAAGAGAGAATAGAAAATAGTCTCTTCCCATGCATATCCAGAGATGAGAGGTTCGAAAAGCCCAAAAGGAGAGATACAGGGTCCACCCTAATTTCCGTTCCTAAAATTTCTGTCAGGGTATTTGCCACTTTAGTCCAGTATCTGCGGATTTTCTGACAAGTCCACAGACAATGTACAAGAGTACCCACCTCTATTTTGCATTTGGGACACATTGGAGATGCTCCTGCCTTAAATTTTGCCAGTCGAGCCGGAGCTATATGGGCCCTATGAAGTATCTTTAGTTGGATAGCCTGAGTTCTGTTACAGATAGCAATTCTTCTAGCATTTTCCCAAATGTCATTCCACATATCCTCAGAGATTTCTAGCCCCAAGTCCTGCTCCCATGTTTTAAGCAGGTCATCCATGTCTCCTGAGACTCCATCATGTAGCAAATGGTATATAGTACTAACGGAGGATGCCCCCGCTGGTCGTAAGACATTACATTCTCTGTCTGATTTATAAAAACTATCTATTAATGTAGTCTTCCTCTGTATATAATCTCGAACTTGGAAGTATCGAAAGAGATCCCCATTAGGTATTCCGAATTTCAGACGCAGCTGCTCAAAGGACATCAGGATCCCATCTTTAAATAGGTCCCCTAAGCATGAGATGCCCCTGGATCTCCAGAGTTTAAAGGTGGCATCTGTAATCCCCGGTTGGAATCCCCATGCGCCTACTATTGGTGCATGGGGGGATGTTTTATGTGAGTTACCCTCATTTTGCCGCATTATATTCCAGGCCTTAATTGTGTTTGATATTATGGGATTTTTACAGTGGTCTGTAATGATTTTCCTCTTATCTGAAAATAAAAGGTTAATAAGTGGGTATTTTACTTGGGAGGCTTCGATATCCAGCCAAATTGATTGTGGATCAGATGAAACCCAATCAGCTATGTAACTTAGTAGGGAGCTTAACTGATATTTCCTAAAGTCTGGGAAGTCCAGTCCTCCCCTTGCCTGTGGAAGCTGTAGCTTCTTCAGCTTAATAAGGGGCCGTCTATGGTTCCAAATAAAGGAGCCCAACCAGCCATATAATTTACGTAGGGCTAGCCTTGGCAGCATCAGCGGGAGCATTCTCATAGGATATAAGAGACGGGGCAGAACATTCATTTTAATTAATGCTATTCTCCCTAGCCAGGAAATCGGAAGGTCTCTCCATCGCTGGAGGTCCTGCCTTATCCTTTCCATTAATTGTACAAAATTAGCCCTATACAGCTGATCAAATACTGGCGTGATAAAAATACCTAAATATAAGAAGCCCTCCAGGGACCAACGGAAGGGAAAAGGGGATCCGTCCATTAAGTGGGGTATCATAGCCAGACCACCCATTGGCATGGCTTCCGATTTTGAAAAATTAATTTTATAGCCTGAGAATGCACTAAATGTATTAATAACTTGAATTAGACGAGGCACTGACATTAAAGGATTACTGAGGAAAAAGAGAACGTCATCTGCATAGAGGGTAATTTTGTGTTTACCTGTACCAATCCTCGGGGCCATTATATTAGGATCAGTCCGGATGGCTTCTGCTAATGGTTCGATTATCAGTGTAAACAACAATGGTGAGAGAGGACATCCTTGACGGCAGCCCCTACCCACATTGAAGCCATCCGATCTTAACCCATTAGTAATAACAGCTGCTTTGGGGTCATTATACAATGTTGAAACCCATTTGGTAAACACCTGTCCAACGCCAAACCTTTCCAATGTGTAAAATAAATATGACCATTCAACCCTATCAAATGCCTTTTCTGCATCCAATGAAATTACTACTCCTGGTATCTTTCCCTGATGACAGGCTTGGATCATATTCAAGACCCTTCTGATATTATTGGATGATCTGCGGCCCTTAATAAATCCCGTCTGGTCCTCCTTTATAATATATGGCAGTACCCTTTCTAGTCTTAGTGCTAACATTTTTGAGAGAATTTTAAAGTCTACATTTAGTAAGAATATTGGTCTGTAAGATGCACAATCTTCTGGGTCTTTTCCTTTTTTGAGGATAAGAGAAATATTTGCTTCTTTCAGCGTGGGCGGGAGACAGACCTGACTATGCGCAAAATTATACATATCCATAAGTGGGTCAACCAATATTCCTGTAAATTCTTTATAGAATTCAGCTTGAAAACCATCCGGGCCCGGTGCTTTTCCGCTCTGAAGTTGCCTAATTGCATCAAGTATTTCTTGGACTGTTAAAGAGGTATTTAGGGCCGACACCTGTTCTGGAGTCAGGCCCGGGAAGGTCAAATTTTTAAAAAATGACTGCATCCTCCTAATCCTATCTTCACAATCCTGCGATCTATATAGTTCAGAATAAAATTCTTTAAAGGTCGCATTGATCTTTTTATGATCATGGGTCAGGGTACCTGTACTTTCCTTGATGGTCGGAATAGTTTGAGGGGCTTTCTTTTTCTTTGCAAGAAATGCTAACTATCTACCCGGTTTGTCGCCATATTCATATAATCTTTGTTTCGCAAATAATATTTCCCTTTTAGCCGTTTGAGTAAGCGCGGTGTTTAAAGCTGTCCTAAGAGCTGTAATCCTCTGCAATTTTGTGATAGAAGGTCTATCAGCGTATGCTGTTTCGGCTGCTTTTAGGCGAGCTTCGAGCAGACGCTGTTGCTCTCCCTTCATTTTCCTCTGGGTCGCTGAATAGGAGATGATCAAACCTCGTGCATAAGCTTTGATGGTCTCCCACATCATTGACGGATTGCTAGCCGTACCAGTATTAATTTCTAAAAACGTTTTAAGTTCTTGGGAGAAGTACTTTAAAAATTTGCTATCTTTTATCAGGAAGGGGTCCATACGCCAATGCCGAGCAGATGTCCCATTGTTCTTTACCTTAGTTTCCACGTATACAGCGGCATGGTCAGAGATTGCTATAGTACCTATTTTACAGGTTGCTATAGAGTTTAGAAAAATCGATGGGGCAAAAAACATATCAATTCTTGTGTGACATTTATGTGGATTAGAGTAGAAAGAAAAATCTCTACCCTGTGGATGGAGACATCTCCATACATCTACCAATCCTAATTCTTTATTCAGGTCCGCCAGTTGTCTAGATCTGGGAGATACTCCAGCGGCACTCTTGGGAATCCTGTCTATTTCCGGATCCATAATACAATTAAAGTCTCCCCCTATAATTGTATGACGGGCACCAAAGGCCATCAGTTTTGAAAAAGCTTCCGTTATGAATTTAAAGGGGTGTGCCGGGGGGCAGTATACATTTAAGATCCCATATTCCTCTCCATTTATGAGGGCTTTAATCAAAATATATCGTCCAGATTCGTCTTTTATCTGATTTAGAATTTTCAAAGGGAAGTTCTTCCGGACAAGGATAACGACTCCCCTGCTTTTTGAATTAAAAGAGGAAAAAAAGGCCTGATCAAATCCGCCCTGTCGTAATTTTAAGTGTTCTTTATCCGACAGGTGTGTCTCCTGTAGGAGAGCTATATCAACTCTCTCCTTCTTAAGATTTGATAATATTTTCTTCCTTTTAACTGGCGAATTACTCCCCCTGACATTCCAGGTGCAGCACTTAACCGACTGTTCAGCCATAATCATCTGGACAGATCCGAGACCCCTCGGGAGGGGAAACCCTATCTAGAACATCCCGAGCATGGAGCATACAAGATTTACAAAAGTAAAGATTCTCTGATACACTCAAAACAATATAACAAAAAACTCTTTCTAAATATAAAAAATATAAAACATTCCGAATTGGAGATTTTCTCCCTTGTTCCCAGGGAGCGTCACTTCCTCTCCCACAGTCCATCTTACCCTCTTCCAACCAGTGCCCCACCCTTGACCCAGGTGTTCCTCAATAAAATGAGGAGAATTCAAATATAATATAAAGCTAGAGTTAACAGTGAACACCCCACCCCCACCCACACCCACATCTAAATATATTTGGGAATATTAATACCATATATAACTATAAGATTACAATCTCAACACGTAATATTTAAATATAATACCACAAAATAACAGGGGAAAGAAAAACAACCCCGCTCCTAAAAACAGAAGTAAAATAGAATAAGGTAACCACCTCCCCCCATCAACATTAACCAAACGCCCCAACATATATATATATATATATACATACACACATAAGGGGAAAGATAAGAAAAGATGAAGAGATGTAAACCAAAATAATGGGAAAGGCAGACCAGCGTCCACAATCTCTTACAGCTTATTTAAGAGAGTCCAAGAATTCCTTAGCCTTCTCCGGTGATCCGAAGTTATATATGGATCCTTCGTGGCTAAGGCGTAGCATCGCTGGATATCGTAAGGAGTACTGGATATTTAAGTCCCTTAAACGCTTCTTCGCCTCATCGAATGCCTTCCTCTTTCGGACCAAAGCTGGGGAGAAGTCCCGGAACAGCATGATCCTGGATCCTTTGTGGGTCATAGCTTGGGGATCTTTTCCCAGATTTCTTGAGGCTTCCAGGAGCATCTGCCTCTCCCTATAGCTCTGCAGCTGGAACAGGACCGGGCGTGGGCGCTGGGTTGAGCCGGGCCCACGTACTGTGACCCGGTAGGCCCATTCTACCCTTACCTGGCCTGATCCATTATGCAGATTTAAAAGTTGTGGCAGCCAATGCTCTAAGAATGCTGTCAGCTGGCCTCCCTCTTCCTGCTCGGGAAGGCCCAACAACCGAATATTTTTTCTACGACATCGATTTTCGAGGTCATCAATGTGGTTTTCTAGGTTCTGGACTCGATTCTCGAGAAAACGGATGTGGTCAGCTGTTGATTTTATCGCAGTCTCTGAGGCTGCGGCCTTCGACTCCACCTCTCTGACTCGGCACTCCAATTCCTGAATGTCTCTGCCCTGTTTCTGCAGCTCGGCTGATAGTGCTTCTCTGCTCTGCCGAGACTCATCGATAAAAGCATCAATCTTCGCCTCCCACCTGGCAAACATCTCCTCAAAGCTCATCTTCATTGGTAAATCTCCTGAAGTAGCTGAAGACACCTTTGTTGCAGCTGAAGAGGGAGAGGGTGGGGGAGGGGTCCCTGCTTTCTTAGAGCCGCCTGTTCCCTTCCCTTTACTCATTTTCCAGCTAGTATTAGACTATTTAAATGTACTAATAGGTAACTATTTAAGGTTAACAACTATTATAAATGGTTTAGTGAGTGTGGTGGGGGTGGATAGCCCACTTTTCCCAAGTTTTGGGTAGAGCACTGTGGACTCAGTCTTGCTGGGTCGCCGCCATCTTGGATCCCCTGGTCAAGGATATTTAACCACCTTCAGACTATTACATTTTTTTTCTAGCATGTTCTCCATGATGGGGGCCATCATACTCAGCTCTGGTCCTTCAATATCTTTAATGTTTAAGGTATTACTCGTGCCTTCCACCATGAAAGCTGATGCAAAGTAATTATTCAATTCCTTGGCCATTTTCTCATTCCCCACTACCATCTCTCCAGTCTCATTTTCCAGCAGTCCAATGTTCACAGAATTAACTTACAGTGTTCCTTTATATTACTGGCTAGCTTACCCCCATATGTAATAATCTCCCTCCTTATTTTATTTTGTTTGCCCTCTGTTTTGTCTTTGTAAGCTTTCCAATCCTCAGGTTTCCCACTGCACTTTGCCACATTATATCATTTCTCTTTTGCTTTTATGCTATACCTCAGTTCCCTAGTCAGCGACGGTTGTCCCATCCTCCCTATACAAGCCTATTTTTCCTCCGGCCAAATCTCTGCTGTATCCTGAATTACTCCAAAAATCTCCTGCCATTGCTGTTGCACTGTCTTTCCTGCTGTGCCCCTGTTCCAGTCAATTCTATCCAGCTCCTCACTCATGTCTGTGCAAAAGCCTTTATTCAGCTATAATACCATTACTTCTGATTCTAACTTCTCTGTCTGAAACTGCAGACTAAATTCAATCATATTATGATCACTGTCACCTTAAGATCCCCTCATCTAGTCTGCCTGCACAAGCTGCTCCAAAAGCCATCTCATAGACATTCCACAAATTCCTTTACCTGCCAACCACTATCAATTTGAATTCCCTGTCCATCTGTACAATAAAATCCCACATGATCACTGTAACTTTGCCTTTCCTGCAGATCTTTCTAGCTCCTGGTGTATCTTCCACCCCAGCTCCCTGTATATAACTCCAACTGCATTTTTTCGCCTTTTTGATTCCTCAATTCTACCGACACAGCTTCTACACCATCTGACCTTATTTCATTTCTTAATATTGATTATTGATTCACTTCCATTCTTAATACTGAGAAAACTCTATCTCTCTGCTCACCTGCCTATCTTTTCGACAGGATGACTATCCTTGAATATTCAGCTCCCAATCCTGATTCTCTTGCAGCGATGTCACTGTAATGCCCACTCTGTCGTACCAGCCAATTTATGGATGAGTCACAAGCTCATTTACCTTATTCCTTATACTGCATGCATTCCGATATAATAGTTCAATCCTGTATTACCCGTCGCTCTTCTCATTGTCATTTGTTTGTCCAGCTGGGGAGGGGTTGTGGAAACACAGAATAGGTCCACAGGTACAGTGACTGAAGAGGAGTTGGAGAATAATCCCAGTACAGCTAAGGCCAACACAACAAAATCAGAGGGTACTGAACACAATGGCCTGGCACTCTGAAGTGTGCTGATTTTAACTTGAGCAATCTGTTTGTTTGAACAGATATTTCGATGTCGCTGCATGTTAGAAAACAGGAAGAGATAATGGTTAATTGGCTGGACCAGCTTGTCTCTCCAGGCACCAAAACTTGTTACTGTGGGTCAGAGAACTTCAGAATTAATACAACACAGAAGGAGGCCATCCAGCCCACCATGGGTACATGAGCTCTCCAACCTGACAGATTGAAAATAGAGGTAATGATCGGAGCTAGACTGAGAGGGAGAGTAATAAGCAGAGAGAAAGACAATGAAGTGTGATAAACAGAGTGAGAAAAGGAGAGACAGAGTGAGTGACAGCAAGAAGTGTCAGACGAATGTGAAGTTAGATCAGGAGACAGCATGAGGAGAAATACACAGAAACGTTTCTTAGAAACCCTCAACGACTGTAAGTCCTTTGTCTGGTGCCATACCCTGTGAGCACCATGCTGATACTGGCTGTCATCCCAGATCATTTATCGCCAAAAACATCCCAGAGCTGAGTTGCTGACAGCTAAACACAATCCAATAGACCAATAGATTGGTTCCAGGGAGAAGGTGGATTAATTTAAATATTCTGGGCCAACATGAACTTGTAGCCCCTCTAGACACCGTGTGAGAGGCAGGGTGGAATCTCAGTGAAGGGAATCACTGGCAGTGGGGAAATCAGGATCTCAGCTGTGAGTGAAATAATGACTGATAAAGTTTGCACACCACCTCCATGGTTTTGTAATTCACATTAAAATTTATATAGCACCACATAGTAAGTGTATTTTAACAATATTATCTTTTTGAAGTTTCCATATTTTGGTATGTACAGAAAAGCATTTTATATTTGTATTTTGTGTTGAATAAACACATTTTATTATTGAGGAAGAAAGGACCTGCTCGGATGGGTCAGTCGTCATCTGGACCCTGCTGGGACCAGATTCGAGTGAATCCTAACCAGGGATGTAGACAGAGCTTTCAACTGAGTGTGTGTGTGTGTGTGTGTGTGTGTGTGTGTGTGTGTGTGTGTGTGTGTGTGTGTGTGTGTGTGTGTGTGTGTGTGTGTGTGTGTGTGTGTGTGTGTGTGTGGATGCAGTTATAGGGTTTAATTAGAAAAGCTGAATTAAAAGAGGAGGTAAGTGTAAACAGCTCAGGAGAGATTATTAAAATCTCCAGCTCAGACACAAATAGGATAGAGCATCTGGAAATGTTTAACATATCAAACTTCAAGCACACTGCACAAATGAATGACAATGAGAAGAGTGATGGTTAATGCAGGACTGAAGTGGTTACAATTGAATGCATGCAGTATAAGGAATAAGGTAAATGAGCTTGTGGCGCAGAATTAAATCAGCAGGTATGAAGCGATGGACATTATAGAGATGTGGCTGCAAGGCAATCTGAATATTTAACGATATTTATCCTATCGAAAAGATAGGCAGGTGGGCAGAGGGAGTAGATTTGCATTATTAGTAAGAAATAACAATAAATTAATAGTAAGAAAGGAAGTAAGGTCAGATGTTGTAGAATCTGCGTGGATGGAATTGAAGAACTACAAAGGCAAGACAACCACAGTTGAAGTCTTGTACAGGGCTCCAAAGAGTAGTCAGGAGCTGGGGCACAAGATACACCAGGAGATAGAAAAGATGTGTAGGAAAGGCAAAGTACAGTAATCATGGGTGATTTCAGTATACGGGGAACTGGTAGTGGTTCGCAAGAAAAGGAACTTCAGGAAAGTTTATGAGATGGCTTTTTGGAGCAACTTCTGGTGGAGCCCACTCAGGAACAGATGATACTGGATTTAATGATGCAGGATTCGTAAGGGAGATTAGGGTGAAGGTAAACTTCGGAAGCAATGATCAGAACATGGTTGAATTTCTTCTGCAATTTGACAGAGAGGATAGAATCAGAGGTTAACAGTATTTCAGCTGAATAAAGGCAACTGGAGAGGCATAAGGGAGAAGCTGGGTAGGATTGACTGGGAGAGGGGTCAAGCATTAAAGGCAGGGGAACAGCAATTTCAGCAGATTCCAAGATTAATTCAGGAGACACAGCAGGGATTCTTGCCGAGGAATAGAGGCATGGTACTGGGAGGATGAGACAGCCGGGGCTGACGACAGAAGTCAAGGATTGCATACAAGCAAAAGAGCAAGTGTATAATGTGGTGAGGGGCAGTGGGAAAGTAGAGAAGTGGGAAACTTACAAAGACTAACACAGGGGAAAAAAGGACAGAGAAGATTAGATATAGAGGAAAGCTAACTAGTAATACAACAGCGACTGTAAAAGGTTCTTTAAATATATAAAGTGCAAAGGAGAGGCAAAAGTGAATATGGACCACTGGAAAATGATGCTGGAGAAACAGTAGCGGAAAACAAAGAAACGAATGAGGAACTTTGCATCAATGTTCATGGTGAAAGACACAAGTAATTTCCCAAAAATTGAAGAGAGTGAGAGGGCAGAGCTGAGTATGGTGGTCATCACCAAGGAGAACGTGCTAGAAAACAGAATGGCCTGAATTTGGATAAATCACCTGAACCATATGGACTACACCCCAGCATTGTTAGGGGGATAGCTGAAGATGTAGAGAAAGTGAAAGTGGTAATCTTTCAGGAATGACTAAAATTAGGAAAGGCTGGAAAATTGCTAACGTGACACTCCATTTAATAAGGGAGTTAGGCAGAAGATGGAAAATTACAGACTGATTGGCCTAACCTTGGTTGTGGGTGACATCCTGGGACAGAATAACGAGAAGACCTTTTCAAATACAGATAAAGATGAACCTCTTCAGCCAGAGAGTGGTGACTCTAGGGAATTCACTGCTACAGAAGGCTGTCGAGGCCAGGTCATTGAGTATATTTAAGAGTAAGACATACAGGTTCTTGACTATCAAGGGGATGAAGGGTTACAGATAGAAATCGGAAGAATGGGGTTGACAAGCTTAACAGCCATCATTGAATGGCGGAGCAGGCCCAATGGGCTGAATGGCCAAATTTCTGCTCCAATGTATTGGCTCTCCTCACTCCTCATTGGAGATGTACCCTGCAATTTGATGTTCTTATGATTTATAAAGAGTAACATCCCAATATTGATGACTGGGAAATATCATGTTCCGTCCCTCCAGTCTCTGCAGCCATATCCCCAACATCACGATCACACTGACATTGAAAACCAGCGCATGGTACTTAATCACAGTTGATCGACATCGACAATATGAACAGCAAGACCCTCGCCGGCCCTCTCTGATCCTCGAATGACCATCTGAGTTGTGTGTCAAATCATATTCTCTGTTAACATATATATGCCATTTGTCTGTTATAACTCATGTTGACATAGGCACATTTGCCTGTCAGGTTATAGACTAGAAACGTTCTCTCCATATTTTACAGACATTATAATCACTGATCAGGACTTACAGATTGTATGTTTCCATTTCTAAACGGAGAAACTTGTTTATGTTCTGACAATCCTTTAACATTACTCCCATATCCAAGGTAGATTGAAAGAGTACACACAATCAATCTACCATCTCCAATATTCCTTCCCTCCGACACCCCCACATATCCAAAGCTAAATGAGTGAATTTTAAACATACTTTTAAATTTTAATAAAATCAATTTTGAACTCAAAGAGGTTAAATTGAGCTATTTGTTCAGTGACTGTGATTAATGTCAATCTCCGTGGATCCTAATTATCCCAGTGGAGAGTTTCCATCGTTGAAAGATAAATGGACTCTGTTCAATGTGCAATCCGATAGTGTGAGTAGGAACATCACTGACAGCAATAACAGGGATCAGCAGCTCGAGAGAGAGCGGGAGGAGAGATCAGAATCTGAGAGCATTAGACAGGAACGTTACAATAATTGTTCATAATCTGAGGACCATGGATTGGAATGTTCCAACAATGTATCAGAATCTGAGAAGAATACACTGGAATGTTCCAACAATGGAAAGGAGTTTATCCTCTGGTCTTTACAGAATTACTCAGCCTTGGCTATCATTAGTATATCGGATGCAGGATATCCTTTGGATTATTGAAGATGGTTACTATCCCATCCTTGTGATAGTTGGTGATACTGGTAAGTCATTATATTTGTCTACTCAACTGGGTTGAACTGACTTTTGTCTTATGATATGTACATTTTGGAAAGTGCAATCAATATCTTTAGTTCCAAACAAAAATGCATTTCCTTATAAATTATGACTAACAAACCACTATTTATAAATTACTCACTGATATGCGAGAAGGAATCAGACTCTTCTTAAACTCCATAAACCATTTTGTCCTTCACAGATTTATATCTCCATGTCCTCCCTACTCGCCAATCCTGTCCAATACTACCATCATGATATCCCAGTCTCGTCCTCAGTCTCAGTGCAACATATGTATAAACCATTTGTGCCTTTGTTCAATCCAGATGCAACAGTTTCCCGTTCCTTGTAATCACATGCCCGTCACTAACTAATTGCGATTGAGAATGTTTAACTTGTTCTCTGCACATAAGGGAAGACAATTTATGGTGGTCAAGTCATTGACTCATAATCTAGAGCCACAGAATAATGGTCTGTTGATATCTCATGAAGGAAATTGGGGAGTTTAAAAGCAACCATTATCATTTGTTATAAAAAAAAGCAACCTGCTTGCCTCAAGACCTTTAGGGAATTCAAAGCGTCGTGATTCCCTCCTCAGGTTTCCGTGTGACTTCTGTGATGAACACGTGATTGTACTGTAACTTTGAGAGAATTAAAAAACAATAATAACTACTTGACAGTACCAATAGTTTTGAAAAATAGATATAATGCAACATTTGGTCAAACAAACAGATGAGCTCATTGTCTCGAAACAAGATCAGCAAAACATTTTAAATTATACCCCAAAATACCCACCTCGAATCAAGTTTTAATTTCTTATATTGACAATCTTAACAGCCAATGATACAATCCAATAGTGTGGCGGTACAAGATCATGGAAAATTGAACGATTGGGAGGAGAACTGCCAAGCTACAAGCATCCAAAGACTGCCTGAAAAATAGCTCTCTTATAGGTACCTTTATTGATTATTAACTGGTGAAGCAGAGTCCCCAAGAAGAAAAGAAGACAGGAATATGGAGCAGAACCGAAAGATTCCTGGTTTTGAGATAATAAGTTTTGTGTTGTAAATCATCATTAGGAGTCTTATCGGGGTAGTATTGTGGAGGGGAAAGATCAAAGATAGGTTAGAGGAGGTAGTTGTAAATAGTCGTTCGTTTATTATTCTCTGTTATACTTTAAGAAATAAAGTTTGTAAATTTTAATTTAAATAGATTTGGAGTCTAGAATTATCACAGATTACTGCATTGGATAAATCTTTTCTCTGTTGCTGGTTTTAATTAAGCATGAAGATTTATCCTGTGTTGTGATATTACAAATCCATAGCTATGCGTGTTACTCTTTAAGGTACTGTGGAACAGCTGAACCAGCCACTCAGTTCAAGATCTGCATAACATACTGCTCTGACCAGGGCTTCAGACATCCTGTAAGAGAAGAACAAAGGTAAATATAGCTTGATAGTTCTGTTTCTCTCTCTGTTTTCTGTATTGCTACATCTCGATTCCATTCCAGTACATGATCATCCCCTAGTTTAGGTGTATTCAATCTCATTGAAATTGTCTCTGAGATTGATGCACATCTCCATAGGTATCTCTGATGCTGGCTTTATTAATGCTGACGTACAGATGTAAGGGACTTATAAATCCCATGTCAGTCGTAGTGCATAGAGAAGGAATGGCATTTGTGGCACATGAAATAAATGGTGATGTCTAACTGAGAGAAAATATTTTTTGACAATCCTTGAGAGTGTTGTTGAGAGAGAGAGAGAGAGAGAAAGAAAAAGGATCAGAAAGAGGAGAGAGAGAGGGCGGGGGGGGGGGGGGGAGTTCAGGCTTTTGAATAAACTCTCCCAACATTAATGCAGTTCAATTGATGCGTCATCCTGCCATGAACGTCATGTTATCCAATATCCCGACAGCAGCAACAATGCCTTCATTATAAAAGTGTTAACTCTTTCCAGCAATTATGGAGAGAAGGAACGTCTTTTTACAACACAGGAAATAAACAGAGATGTCTAAGAGAAAAAAGAGTTGTTACGATCATCGCTGAGAGTGTTGTTGAAGCAGTATTTGGGACACTGTGGTCAGACATGCTCTTCTTTATAAGGAATGATTGCCTTGCCACAGAGAGGGTGCAATGGAGTTTCACCAGACTCATCCCTGGGATTATGGTACCATGGGGAGACAGTGAAGTTTAATCTCTGGCGTTGTGACAGAATGAAATGCGATTGCATTGAAACTTGAGGGGGAGGGACAGTCACTCACAATGTTCTAAATAGACACTGATACGGTGAAAAATTCCATGGCTTTTTTTTTACTCGGGTTGCATGATTGTCGATATTTGAGAGCCTCTGAGAATATTCCCCTCACTCCACACCCAGTTCCCGTGTCGTATGAGAGAGACAGAGGGCCAGTGTTTGAATAAACTCTCCCCACATTAATACAGTGCATTCAGTGTGTGGTCCTATACTGAAAGTCTCGTTATCCCCAGTCCCTACAGCAGCCACAATACTCTCATGCTAAAACAGTTAACTATTCCCACCAGATTCTCACCTCCATGGAGACGATGGGTGTGTTTTCACGGCGATGGAAAATGCCTCCTTGAGACTTGGCACAAATCATTTGGCTTCCCTCCTCATTGCCAGCAAACTATGTGAAAGCAGCACACGCTCTACAAACAATGGAACCATGAATAACATCATGGAGTCCTCTATCAGTGCAGTCTCGGTTTCATTGGTTTGTCATGTTGGAATATCAATGACCCCCTCTTGTTCTGGTATAACTGTCCCGTGGGATGAATAGCCTCCTCCTGGTATCATGGAACAGGTTTAAGGGTCTGATTGGTCTCTGCCTGTTCCTGTTTAACAGCTCGATGCACTGAACAGACTGTGTAACAGGCAGGAGTATTGAATCTGCTGTCACTCTTCCTGTTCCTGAATGCTAGCTCATACCCGTGTGCAACCAGCTTCAAATGTTGAATGAGCTCCTCTTTTATCTATGAAAATGTGTTGTGTCTGGCTGTGATCTTACATAAATGTTATCAACACTTTAACAGCACAAACCGGAATGCTGTCCGGGTTTTGCTGCACATGGACACAGAATGGTTCAGGAGCTGATGGGGGACGAAATGTTCTGAACATTCTGTGATCTACAGTCGTCATACCTACTTCCGATCTTATGATGGGAAAATACATTGATGGAGCAGCTGAAGATGTTTGTGCTGAGGAGGCTAACCCGAGGATCTCCTGCAGAGATGTCCAGGGACTGAGAGGATTGTTGGAGACTGACCTCAACCCTCTTTATTCGTGTTCTGAAAGCCCCCGTCCAGTGGGAACGTTACAGCTGATCCACATTCAGATCAAACAAGTAGGTGGTACCGTTGCCATCCTCAGACAAACACTGCCTTGGTATCAAAGGTATCCACTCTTTCCTGAGCCCCTGTGTTCGCCTCTATTTCATATCAATATGTGACGGTGTATGTATAGGGAGGGCTTTCCTCTCACCGAAGGTAATCACTGTCAGGAATTATCTGGGTGACAGAGCTAGGGGAGCTTTATCTCGTAAAGCATTTAAGGAGGGCGGAGATGGATTTTTGACCTGCCAGAGAGCTAAGGGGTGAAGAATTGGGCATTAAAGAGGAGTTACTGTTAACAGTAGATCAGCCATTATGTTTTGCAATCTTGATCATCCAAATTACCTGATACTGTTCATTTTGTCCACATATTCAGTAATTGCAAAGTTAATGGCTGTAATTTTCCTGAATATCCATTTGTTTGAATGTTTCAATCAGAGAGAGTAAAGTATTTTGTGAGTTATCTCTGGTTGAAGTATGAGGCCTGTATTCACCGTGAATCTGGGTCTATGATATCACCAACAAATGAACCACAAGTTGCAGAGACGAAATACTCTGTAAAGAGACCAGAGGCGTCTGTGGAAATAAATAACATTTTTCAACCGACACCAAACCATGTGTGACAGTCTTGAGGGAATGAATGAGATCCTGTATTACTGTTGATCAAGTATTTGGAGCAAGTGGCCTCCATCTGTTCCTTGCAGGAGGTGTGAGGTTTTGAATAGTGCACAGCAACACAGGACTGAGCAGCAGGAGTGGGCTATTAAATACTCTGTCACCGCTTCATGTGCTTTTGCTCAACGCAGCGCATTTCTGTCTGTATACCATAGTACGACACACCAAAAACAAATGTGAATAAATGCAAACATCCAAGCGCCACAATCCCCTGGGGAAGGGAATTTCCACTTGAACAGTCCTTTTAGAAACTCTCATTTGTGTTCCAACATAGTGGGCGGCACGGTGGCACAGTGGTTAGCACTGCTGCTTAACAGCACCTGAGACCCGGGTTCAATTCCCGACTCAGGTGACTAACTGTGTGGAGTTTGCACGTTCTCCTCGTGTCTGCGTGGGTTTCCTCCGGGTGCTCCGGTTTCCTCCCACAGTCCAAAGATGTGCGGGTCAGGTGAATTGGCCATGCTAAATTGCCCATAGTGTTAGGTAAGGGGTAAATGTAGGGGTATGGGTACAACATACAATTTTGTCCACTGAACACCAAACTGGACCATGTGTGCTCTCCTGGTACATTCTCTGGAAAACCTGATGATGGATTATATGCAGGTGTGTCATTGCTCTTGTTGTACACAATTCCTTCCAATCGCAAAACATGTCCCCACTTTATAATTTGAAGACATGCTTACATGTGTCTGTGTAATTTGTAAATATTGGTAGGTGTCTTCATAGTCTCTGTGTTAACATCAATGCATCTTTTTCTTAAAGTTTATTCTCTAGCTTTAGTCTCCCAGACAGGAGATAATATGCATCCAGCTGATACACTTGTCAGAAAGTCATGGATGGTCCAATATTATTTCTCAGCTGAGATCAAAACTGATAATCCCCCATAACAAAAGGCTGGCATTCCAGGAATGAGTAAAGGGAAACCTCTTTGAAAATCTTCGAAAATAATTATATATTTTTATTTTAGTGTTAGGGGATCAATCCTGTACACAGTGCATCGGGTGTGGTCTCAGCAATGCCCTGTACAGATGCAGTAAAACATTCCTGCAATTAAACCTGATACATTTTGCCAAAAACAGCATCATTCCACTTACCTTCCAAATCACTTGCTGCATCTGACTTCATATGATTCATGTCGCAAGAATATGGAAACCTCCTGTATCACAGAGTTCGGCAATCTCTCTCCATTTAAATTGTTTACCATTGTTTCAACCTTCATGCCAAATAGACAACTTACCTTATATTCCTTCTGCTGAAGGTTTGCTCACTAACCTTCCCTGCCTGTCTCACATTGCAGACTCACTACCTCCATTTGACGACACATTGAATGACCATCTTGGTGTACGAGCTAATTGAGCTCCAAGCCATTCTCTTCCCTTCCTCCAGATCTTTGATACAGATTGTTGATCAATGATGACCCCACAGTGATCTCTGAGGCACTCCATCAGTTACAGCTTTGCAGCCTGAAAATAAACATTTATCTCTACTTTCTATTTCCTGTAAGCGACAGCTTCCCTATTCATGTGTAGCAAATCAGGTGGGTTGAATGGTCTCCTCCTGGACTGTGTAATGTACTGAATGAGCTGAATTAATTCTATAATCCTGTGTAATTCCTTAGAGGGGCGGAATGGTCTCCTCCTGTGTCATTGTAACGATCCTGTCTGACAGAATGGAGTGGTCCCCAACCCTGTAACAGCATCGAGGGTGGATTGAGGGAACAACACATGGGGTAGGGGCAGCATTATATCTGTATAAGAGCATCGAGAATTGGATTGAGGTAACAATACATGGGATAGGGGCAGAAGTTTGCCCATTCGCCTTCTCCATTCAGAATGTTCATGGCAGATTCGAGTGTGTCTGATCATCCATTTCCTGTGTGTTCCCAATAAACACTGACCCTTCTGTCCAGTAAAGATCAGTGGAGCACAGTCCTGCATTTTTTCGATAACCGAGTCTTCACTGCTCCCTGAGGATGAGAACACCACAGGTAACACAACACTAAAGGGAAAGGGACGTCCTTATTTCATTGTGGGATTGTTATTTTCAAACTGTGTTAACGGAACATCAAATCACCACCTCTTTTCAGACATAAGGAGAGAATAATTAGGAATAATTTGGAACATAATCCAATCCTATCCCACATTCTCACTGACCCTTTCCATTCAAATATATATCGCACCCAGCCTCTGCTGCTGTCTCAGGAAGAGAATGCCTGATAGCATAATACCGCAGGAGCATTAAGGAAATGATCAGATTGAGGCCATTCAGCTTATTGATTCGGAACGTCCGTTCAATAATTTCTTATATGTTCCTCAACCTCATTCTTCTGCCTTCTACTTGGAATACTTGATCCCCTTATAAATCAATTGTGTCTTAATGACACTAGTGTCTGTGCCTCTGTGTATCTGTATGTGAGTAAGTATTTGTGCGTGTGTGTGTGTGTGTGTCTGTGCCTCTGTTTGTTTGTGTCTGTATGTGTGTGTGCACCTGTATGTGTGTGTGTGTGTGTGTGTGTGTGTGTGTGTGTCCATGCGCTTATTATCTGTGTGTTTGCGTGTCTACATCAGTCTGTCTGTGTTTCAGCCAGTGTTTCCATCTGTATTTATGTCCATTTGAATGTGACTGCATATGTATTTGTGTGTTTATAAGTGTATGTATACTATCTCCTGGTAAGTATTGTGTGTGTTCACCTATGTATTTCTGTGTCTGCTTCTCTGTGCAGGGAGGTATCTGTGTGTTTTTTTTTAAGTGTAAGGACTGTTGTTGAAACTGCCAGTGGGTTTAGTTTGAGAACCGTCTTTCAATGAACATTGATCCTTACCAGGTCAGTAGGACGTGGATGTTTCAGATGCTCCACACGAGGCGTCCTGGTCCTCTCCAGCTCTTCAAGAGTTCTCCCCACATGGAGGGTGGAGGGGAGTGAGGTAACGCATTTCGGCCAATCCACTAAACGGCTTGGCCCTTTCCATCCTATTCAGGCTGTTTCTACTCGAATGGGAGAAAGGGATGGAGGGAGAATGGGAATGGGTGACCCGGCTGTATGTGCTGGTGTAGGTGGGGGGAGTTGTGAGGTGTCTGGAATGAGTCTGACGACAGTTTTGAATCCATATAGTATTATTAGTTGCTGAATTCAAGAGTGAGAGTGGGAGTTCCTGAGCCTTATTTGGAGACAGAACATGAACCTTGTTTGAGGTTAGGTGCTATAACAGATATACAGTGTGTGTGAGGGAGCAGAGAGTACATGGTAACTCTTATCCTAACAGGGCGAGGAAGATTTTGTTGCTTGTCCAGTATTGTGGGAAATTTCTTCAGATCATCTCAGCGTCGAGGTGAGCCTCCCTGAATGTCTTGTCCAGGTCTGTCACTAATAACGACACAGACCTGTCCCTCAGCTTCCAGATAATCAGTTTGGTAGAGTTTACAGATAGCAAGGAGAAGCAAATATTGATGTGTCATATATTGAAACCAAAATGGTAGCAGAAAATCTGAGCATCATATGCTCTGGAAATTAGATAGGCAAGTATTGTGGATACCGCAGTCTTATTGAATGGTCTCAAGTTGTATCGAAGCTGCGTTAACTATGACAGCTGAAGCAGTGAAAAATAAGTTCTGTAAGTGTATATGAGGTGGGTTGAAGAGTATGTTGTAAAGCAAAGTAGAGAGCAGGTTATTTTGGATTTGATGTTGTATGGCCAGAATGATGAATTATTAACCTTGGTCTGAAGCAGTTTTTAAGGGATAATGGCATTTATAAGATGCATTTTACAAGGTGTCTGTATACAATATAGAATGCTTGAATATTCTAGTCAAACATCATGGAAGACTGAAGGCTAGAGTGTCAAGATATCTTCAGTGAATTTGGAAAGTACAATATAACATTCAGTGGGTGACAAGCAATGGTTATTAGAGCCATAGAGTCCGACAGCACGGAGACAGGCTCATCATCCCAAACTGGTCCATTCCGACCAAAGTATCCATCCACGCTAACCCCATTTCCCTGCCATTGCCCCGTACCCTTCTAATCCTTTCCTTTCAAATGCCTTTTAGATTTTGTTAACGTATCCACCTCAAACACTTCTCATTCCAAATGCATAACAGCCCCTGTGTTAAAACGTTGTTCCTGAGGTTCCCTTTTACTCTGCCCCCTCTGACCTTACACTGATGCCCTCCAGTCTGTGATTATCCAACTCTGGGAAAAAGGACTGGGTGCATTCACTCTATCCATGCCTGACATGATTTTATAAACGTCAATATGATCCTCCCTCAGTCTCATGCACACAAAAGTAAAAAGTCCTAGCTTGTCCAACATCTTTCTGAAACTCAGAGCATTGAGACCTTGGCAACATCCTTGTAATTTTTTCTGCACTCTTTCCAGTTTAATAACATCCTTCCTATAGCAAAGTTAACAAAACTGAACATAACACTGCCAATATGGCCTCACCAGCATCCTGTATAACTGCAACATAACTCCCAAATTTCAATGCTCAGTGATATAAACCGATTAAGGCCAGTGTGCCAAAAGCTCAATTCACTGTCTACCTCGGAATCATCTTTCAGAGAACCATGCACCTGAATTCCAAGGTCCCTCTGACTCACTACACCCGTTAGGACCCAACCATTCACCATGAAACTCCAACCATGATTTGACTTTCTACAATGCAAGAACTTATACTGATCAATATTAAAATCCATTTGCCATTTCTCAGCCACTTCTCCAGCGGATCAAGATACTACTGTAATTTCTGAAATTTCTGAAATCCTTCCTTACTCTCCATGATGCCGCTTGTTTTAGTGCCGTCTTTAAACTTACAAATCCTGCCTGTACGTTCTCATGTAAATTATAGATATATGTAATATGTAGTGGTCCCAGCATCAACCCCTGAGGCATTTCATTATTCACAGGCCTCCTGTCTGACCAGCATGTTTCCATTATTAATCTCTCCTTCCGACCATCAAGGCAATGTTGTACCTAAATTGCCATTTCCCCTTCAATTCCATGTGATCGAACCTTCCAGAGCGGCGTACCATGTGGAACCCTATTGAAGGCTTGACTAGAATCCATCTAGACTACATATACCACCCGGACCTCCTCAATGTTGCTGGTCACTTTAGCAAAGAACTCTAACAAAATTGTGAGTCATGATCTCCCTTGCACAGACTCCCGTGCCGAATTTAATGAAGAGCTTTTGCCCGAAACATCAATTTTCCTGCTCCTCGGATGCTGCCTGACCTGCTCGGCTTTTCCAGCACCATTCTAATCTTACTCTGAACAACACCCTGTCTTTCCAAATGCATGTATATCCAATCTCTCCGAATCTTCTGAAATAACCTACCCACTAGCTTTTAGGATGACTGGTCTTGGAGTTCCCAGGTTTATCTTTGCAGCATTTCTTGAATACGGGCTCAGCATTCGCTACGCTCCAGTCGTCCTGGGACTTACTCGTTGGCCAGCGATGATAGAAAAGAGGCAAGCAGTGTTCCCGCAATTTCTTCTCTATGCTCCTACCCTCCTGCAGTGTTCCTGAATATAACTGGTCAGGACCAGGAGTTTTTTTTAGAAATACTGCAAAGTCTGAAACATACGTCTATTTATTTCAGGTACAAACACCAAAGAGTGAGAAAGTGACTCAATGATGGTTAACATAAAAAATTAGAAAATATGTTAATCATAGGAAGAAACTTCAGAAGAATTCCAGCTGTTGTGGAAACCTGAGAATTCTCAGAAATTAACGATCCGAAAATGGAAGGCCATGAAACTGAAAAGGAAATCAAAAAGAGAACATACCTGCTAACGAACAGGAACACAAAGACTGCATGAATCTACGATCTATATTTCAAAGTAAACAAAATAAAAGCACGATCAAACGTGAAAATTTGTAATCGGGAGAGGAGAGGTCATTGTGGAGAACAGGGAAATGGCCAAGAAAACAACCAATTACTTTGCATCTGTCTTCATGGAGGAAGACCCAGAAAATCCCCCAGTAATACCAAGTAAGATATTAAGGGGGAGGGTGTGCTGCCAGAAGTCGTGGTACACATTGGCACCAACGACATAGGTAGGAAGAGGGGTGGGGAGGTCATTCAAGAGCTCAGGGAGTTAGGCTGGAAGGTAAAAGCTATGACAGACAGAGTCGTCATCTCTGGGTTGTTGCCGGTGCCACGTGACAGTGAGGCAAGGAATAGGGAGAGAGTGCAGATGAACACGTGGCTGCAAGGATGGTGTAGGAGGGAGGGCTTCAGGTATTTGGACAATTGGACTGCATTCTGTGGAAGGTGGGACCTGTACAAACAGGACGGGTTGCACCTGAACCAGAAGGGCACCAATATCCTGGGGGGTAGGTTTGCGAGCACTCTTCGGGGGGGGGGGCTTAAACTAATTTGGCAGGGGGATGGGATCCGGACTTGTAGTCCAGCAAGTAAGCTAGCTGTGTGTCCGGATGTCCAAGAATGTAGGGAGGCTGTGGAGAAGGTAGCACTGACAGGGAATATTTGCGGACACAGAGATGGGCTCAATTGCGTATACTTCAACGCAAGGAGTATCAGAAATAAGGTGGGTGAACTTAAGGCGTGGATCGGTACCTGGGACTACGATGTTGTGGCCATCACGGAAACGTGGATAGATGAGGGACAGTAATGGTTGTTGGAGGTTCCTGGTTACAGATGTTTCAGTAAGATTAGGGAGGGTGGTAAAAAAGGAGGGGGGTGGCATTGCTAATTAGAAATGGTATAACGGCTGCAGAAAGGAAGTTTGAGGGGGATCTGCCTTTGGAGGTAGTATGGGCTGAAGTCAGAAACAGGAAAGGTGCAGTCACCTTGTTGGGTGTTTACTATAGGCCCCCCAATAGCAGCAGAGATGTGGAGAAACAGATTGGGAAACAGATTTTGGAAAGGTGCAGAAGCCACAGGGTCGTACTCATGGGCGACTTCAACTTCCCAAATATTGATTCGAAGCTCTTTATATCAAGTAGATTGGATGGGGTGTTGTTTGTGCAGTGTTTCCAGGAAGTTTTTCTAACTCAGTATGTAGATTGTACAACCAAAGGGGAGGCCATATTGGATTTGGTACTCGGTAATGAACCGGGACGAGTGATGGGTTTGTTAGTGGGTGAACATTTTGGTGATGGTGATCACAATTCTGTGACTTTCACCTTGGTTATGGAGAGAGATAGGTGCGCACATCAGGGTAGATTTTACAATTGGGGGAAGGGAAATTACGATGCTTTAAGACAAGATTTGAGGAGCATAAGTTGGGAGCATAGGCTGTCAGGGAAGGATGTGGTGGAAATGTGGAATTTTTTCAAGAAGCAGATACGACGTGTCCTTGATATGTATGTACCTATCAGGCAGGAAAGAAATGGTCGTGCGAGGGAGCCTTGGTTGACGAGGGAGGTTGAATGTCTATTAAAGAGGAAGAAGGAGGCTTACATAAGGTTGAGGAAACAGGGTTCAGACAGAGAAGTGGAGGGATACAGGATAGCCAGAAGGGACCTGAAGAAAGGGATTAGGAGAGCGAAGAGAGGGCATGAAAAATCCTTGGCGGATAGGATCAAGGATAACACCAATGCATTTTATGTGTATGTGAGAAACATGAGAAGGACGAGAACGCGGGTAGGTCCGATCAAGAACAGTAGTGGGAGATTGTGTATTGAGTCGGAAGAGATAGGAGAGGTCTTGAACACTTACTTTTCTTCAGTATTTACGAACGAGAGGGACCGTGTTGTTGAAGAGGAGAGTGTGAAACGGACTGGTAAGCTAGAAGAGATACTTGTTAGGAAGGAAGATGTGTTGAACATTTTGAACAACTTGAGGATAGACAAGTCCCCCGGGCCTGACGGGATATATCCTAGGATTATGTGGGAAGCAAGAGAGGAAATTGCAGTACCATTGGCAATGATCTTTTCGTATTCACTGTCAACGGGGGTGGTACCAGGGGACTGGAAAGTAGCGAAAGTTGTGCCCCTGTTCAAAAAAGGGAATAGGCATAACCCCGGGAATTACAGGCCAGTTAGTCTTACTTCTGTGGTAGGCAAAGTAATGGAAAGGGTACTGAGGGATAGGATTTATGAGTATCTGGAAATACACTGCTTGATTAGGGACAGCCAGCACGGATTTGTGAAGGGTAGGTTTTGCCTTACAAGTCTTATTGAATTCTTTGAGGAGGTGACCAAGCATGTGGATGAGGGTAGAGCAATGGATGTAGTGTACATGAATTTTAGTAAGGCATTTGATAAGGTTCTCCATGGTAGGTTTATGCGGAAAGTCAGGAGGCATGGGATAGAGGGAAACTTGGCCAATTGGATAGAAAACTGGCTAACCGGTCGAAGTCAGAGTGTGGTGGTAGATGGTAAATATTCAGCCTGGAGCCCAGTTACAAGTGGAGTTCCGCAGGGATCAGTTCTGTGTCCTCTGCTGTTCGTAATTTTTATTAATGACTTGGATGAGGGAGTCGAAGGGTGGGTCAGTAAATTTGCAGATGATTCGAAGATTGGTGGAGTTGTGGATAGTGAGGAGGGTTGTTGTCGTTTGCAAAGGGACTTAGATATGATGCAGAGCTCGGATGAAGAGTGGCAGATGGAGTTCAACCCTGCCAAGTGTGAGGTTGTCCATTTTGGAAGAACAAATAAGAATGCGGAATACAGGGTTCACGGTAGGGTTCTTAGTCAGGTGGAGGAACAGAGGGATCTTGGGGTCTATGTACATAGATCTTTGAAATTTGCCACTCTGGCGGATAGAGCTTGTAAGAAGGCCTATGGTGTATTAGCGTTCATTAGCAGAGGGATTGAATTCAAGAGTCGTGAAGTGATGTTGCAGCTGTACAGGACTTTGGTTAGGCCACATTTGGAGTACTGTGTGCAGTTCTGGTCGCCTCACTTTAGGAAAGATGTGGAAGCTTTGGAGAGGGTGCAAAGAAGATTTACCAGGATGTTGCCTGGAATGGAAAATAGGTTGTACGAGGATAGGTTGAGAGTTCTCGGCCTTTTCTCGATGGAACGGCGAAGGATGAGGGGTGACTTGATAGAGGTTTATAAGATGATCAGAGGAATAGATAGAGTAGACATTCAGAAACTTTTTCCCTGGGTACAACAGAGTGTTACAAGGGGACATAAATTTAAGGTGAAGGCTGGAAGGTATAGGGGAGATGTCAGGGGTGGGTTCTTTACCCAGAGAATGGTGGCGGCACGGAATGCGCTGCCCGTGGGAGTGGTAGAGTCAGAATCATTGGCGACCTTGAAGCGGCAATTGGATAGGTACATGGATGGGTGCTTAATCTTGGATAGATGTCCAGCACAACATCGTTGGCCAAAGGGCCTGTTCTGTGCTGTATTGTTCTATGTTCTATGTTCTTTGTTCTATGTTCTAATCATATCAGACTCCTGGAGCTAAAGACATAAAGTCAATTCATATCAGTTACAAGGTAGTACTTGAACATGGAGCAGGATTGAACATTGCTAAGTCTGATGAAACAGATGTACGTCCTATCAAAATGTCGGAAATAAATCACCAAAAGTAGTATTAATTGCACTGTCGATGACTGTGGTTTATTTTCCTGTACACTCTGCAGAGACTGGAAACTATTGCGGATAAACGTGAATCAAGCACTATAGATGAATGGATGGGATCCAAACAGCTACAAAGGGTAACATACATAGTGTGAAGAACTGCAGACAAATTAACTTGACATTTGTAGTGAAACTGGAGGAATCTATTACACAGGATGACATTTTTGCTATTTAGAAATTAACAGCAAAAATGGAGAGAATCAGAATGCATTTCTGAAAGAGAAATCATACTTGATAAACTTCGGAATTGTTTGAAGTTGTTTCTTACAGCATAGGTAATGGGGAAGCAGTAAAAGTGGCATATATTGGATTTTCGGAAGGGTTTCTAAAAGATCTTAGTGAATTCGTAATTGCAATGAATGTGAAGGGTATTTGGAGGAATATACCTAAGTGGAAATTTAAAGTTTGTATCGACTTCATTTAAGAGAGTCAGAGCATTGATATAAAGACATGTTGAAGCAGTTTCAGCGTGTTGACAGGACTGTACCTGGAGTATTGTGTACAGTTTTGGTGACCAAATCTCAGAAAGAGTATACTGACCACAGAGGAAGTGCAATGGACATTCTCCAGATTAATCCCTCAGATGGTGAGATTGCCTGATGAGGAAACCCGGCCTGTGTTCTCTAGAGTTTCAAAGAAAGAGAGATGGGTCACAGTGAAATTTAGAAAATGCACAAATCATATGACAAGTTGGAAATTAACAGAATGCTTCACTCGCTGTCTATTCCACATCCAAGGCAAATTATGGCAGGATCTGGGACAGGCCAGTTAAGACTACAATAAGGTGGAAATTCTTCACTTGGAGGGGACTGACTAACATAGGGGCATGGAAACCTACTGACAGGAAAGATTAGTGAGAATCTCTAGATATTCTCCAAGTGTGTCCAGCGGAACAGAATAACCAGGGAACAGGTGGGACTCATTAGTGACTTGCCAAGTCGCAACCAAATCAACTTTAGTGGTAGGAGACAGACGGTGGTGGTAGAAGGCTGATGTGTGATTGGAGGCTAGTGTCCAATGGTGTACCACGGGGATCAGTGCTGTGTCTCTTAATATTTCTGATTCGGAGGTGTTGGTGTTGGACTAGGGTGATCAAAGCCAAAAATTGCATAACACCAGATTATAGTCCAAAGGTTTATTCGGTGGCACTAGCTTTCGAAGTGCTTCATCAAAGCGCACAACCACCTGATGAAGAAGCAGCGTTTTGAAAGCCTGTGCCTTCGAATAAACCTGTTGGACTATAAGCTGGTGTTTTCTGATTTTAAACCTTATCATAAAGGATGCAGCTGTGAATATGGACGAGGGGTGGGGGGTGCCATAAGTAAATTTGTGTTTGATACAAAGATTGGCCGGGTAGATGGCAGTGAGGAGGAAGGCCTTATGTTACAGGAAGATACAGATGGAATGGTCAGATGGTCACATCAAAGGCAAATGGAATGTAACCCTGATAAACATGAGGTCATGCACTTTGGAAGAAGGAACCAGGCAGGGGAGGACTCAATGAATGGCAGCACACTAGGAAGCTGAGAGGGTGCTTCTCCACACATCCCTGAATGTGGCTGGACAGGGTAACACACAATTTGAGAAAGCGTACGGGAGCATAAATACAGCCTTCACACATCGAAGCATAGATTATAAGAGCTATGCGGAACTTTCCTTTGCCAAGATGGAATACTGTGTGTAGCTCTGGGAGCTACATTACAGGAAGGATGTGAGTGCACTGGAGGGGGTGCAGAGGAGATTTACCAGGATGTTCCCTGGGATGGAGCATATCAGCGATGGAGAGAGGCAGGATAAGCTCGGGTTGTTTACTTTGGAGCAGAGAAGGCTGAAGGGGACGTGAATCAGGAGGATAAGATTGCGAGGGACATGGACGGGGGAGGGGGGATAGACAGCTGCTGGTCCTTTTGGTCAAAGGGGCACACTTTTGAAGTGAAGGGTTTGAGACTTAGTGAGAATTTGAGGACTGGTTTTCACCCAAAGTGTGTTGGGTTCTGGGATGCACTTCGTGAGAGGGGAATTGTCACGGTTACCTCAGAACCTTTAGAAAATACATGGTTGTGCACTTGAAATAACATAAGATTCACAGCGACGGGTTTTTTGTTGGAAGGTGGGGCTAATGTAGACCGTGCTGTATTTCTGACAGTGCAGAGTCTGTGCTTCTGTGATTGTATGGCTGTGAAAGGTCAATCATTCAGTAGCTTAAGATAGGGATTGATGGGTTTCTGAAGAATATCTTATCAATGTGTATATGAGTGAACTTTTAATATCTTCTGAAAATACGTCAATGACAAAATTAAGAGAAAAAGGAGCAGCTTCTTTACAGTCTGATATCACATAATTGAGGACAGGGAAATAGTATTTCAATGGAGCAAATTCACAGAAGAAAAAAGAAACAAAAAATAAAATTTCCTCGCAATACTAGGGGACTTTACTCTGGTGAGAAAAAGGGAATAGAATGAAATTAGCTACTAAAATATTTTATAGAAAATATTGGACTGAAATTAATGGGCATAGACAAAGTTAGCAGAGGTTTATGAAATAGGAATCACATTTGAGAAAGTGGCTGTTAGCAAAATTATGGAGAAGGTATCAAGGCAATACGATTGGAATCTCAGAAAGATTTTTGATAAAGCCCCAAGCCTTTTGTGCAAATTCGAATCCTGTGGGACTGGGGCTAATATATGGTCATGGTTTTAGAATGGGAGAGCTGGCAGGAAACATTGAGTAGGAATAAAACCATATTTTTTTAATGAGAGACTTGGAGGATATAACAAGGATCGAGATTTGGCATCCAGCTTTTACCAATACACATCATACCTTTGTTTGAGGGGCTCAATTACAATATTCCCAAGTCTGCTGACAACACTAAGCGATGTCAGTTGTGAGTGGATGAGGAGGATGTAAAAAAGGCTCCAAAGTGATTGAGACAAGTTGAGTGACTAGGCAAAAACTTGACAGATGGAGAGAAATGGCAGAGATGAGAGGTTGTGTACTTTGATAGGATCAATTGAATGGCAGCCTATCATTTGAAAAAGGATTTGTTGAAAAATGTTGATCTATAAATGAAATTAAGCTGCATTTTTGTTTATTTCTGCGCAGTCTTCTGAGTCCATGTAGGGCATTAAGTTCTAACACGGAAATCAATAATGGGAATGGCATTGGCACGCTGTATACAGTCTACATAGACCCAGCATGTGGGAGCTTTAACATTGAACAGAATCTGGATCTCCCTGTACGCCAGCCACTGAAAGCAATATTGCAGGAGCAGAAAGTAGGTAGGAAGATAAATGGTTTATTCAGCTACATTTCAGGGGAATTTAGAATAAAGGAGTAAGGGTCGTTTACTGCAACTGTACAGGGCCTTGGTGAGATCACATCTCGAACATTGTGCAGTGTTGTATACAGTTTTGGTGTCCTTACCTAATAAAGGGCAAACCTGACATTGAGGGGGTGCAGTGAAGGATGACCAGACTAATCTCTGGGATGAGAGGTTAGTTGTGGGAGCAGGGTTTGGGGTGACTGGGCCTATATTCTAACGGGTTTAGGAAAATGTGTGGAGATTTCAGTGAGATACATAAAACTCTGACAGGGTGTGACAGATTTGAAGCAAGAATGATAATTCACTTGACAGAAAACATTTCACGAATCGCATTGCAGTCAAATCGTACTTAATAAAAAAGTGTTATCATAGAACTCCCTATATATTGATGGGCCGAAGGCACTATATTTCATAATGTTTAAACATATTTTGAGATATGAACATTGTGTGGGGAAAATTGCATCGAGGAGATGTTTGGCCATGAAATAGTATGGAGAAAGCTCAATGTGCTGAATGACCTCCTCCTCTCCCGATGTTTCTGTGCAGTCTGTGGGAAAGGTCTGTAAATGTCTTCACAAGTTCTCAGATGTTAGGAAGGATGTCTAGGCAGGCTCAACAGGACTGTGTTTCCCGTTCCCTTTTCTGATAACAAGGTTGATACCGGGTGTTCTGTCAAGTTTATCCTTTAAGATCTCAGAGTAGTTTGATACAGTTGAGTGTCTCACTTGACCGAGTCAGAGACCATGTCTGTGCGTTTGGAGTCACTTTTAGGCCAGGCCAGAAAGCACGGGAGATTCACTTCCTGAAAATATATTGGTGTAGGGGATTGATGTTTACTATCAACATTGGACACAAGATCACTATTACTGACACCAGATTTCAGGTCTCGATATTTTATTAATTATTTTTAACTTACATCAGTTGCCGTGTATTGGCCTGGCCTGGGTTCGTAATCCAATGATATGTCCTCTACAGCACCATCACCACATGAGGATCTATCGGAAACCATACTGATCTTATTACTTCAGCGCTACTTAACAACTCTGTCAAAAAGAATTCCCACCAATTTGACTATCATGATGGAACTGAGGGTGTGGTAATTGGTCAGATTGCAATTATTCTCCTATTCAGGGATGGACATAGTTGAGTAATTTTCCACATTGCCGGGGAGATGTCAGAGTTAGATCTGGAATAAAACAGCTCCCACAGGGACACGGCTTGTTGTGCAGCACAAGTCTTCAGTCCTATTGCAGGAATGGGGTCGTATCTACTGTGTTCAGCTGTTTCTTCATGTCACGGGCAGAAAATCGAATTGTTTGAAAACTACCATCTGCGATTCTGTGAGAATCATGATAAGTGTGAGGTGGATCATCCACTCAACACGTCTGGCTGAGGATAGTGCAGACACCACATCCTTAACTTTTTTCACTGACGTACAGAGCTGTTCCGATATTTAGGATGAGGATATTTGTGGAGTACTCTGCTCCAGAAAATTGTCTAATAGTCCATCGACATTTATGTTTGGATTTGGCAGGACGACAGAGCTTAGATCTGATCTGATAGTCTTGGGATCATTTCCCCTCTCCATCAGACATTAGTTCTGCTGGTAGGAATTTAACCAGTTAATTGCAGTAGCCTTAATGGGTTGTCAACAGGTTTAGGTCCACTTGATTCCGACCCTGGCATGTTCACCCACACTCATCACTGAACCATGGACTGGCTTAATGGAAATGGTAGACTGATGAATTATCGTCGGGAAAATGTTACAGATTGTCGTTGAATACAATTCTGTTTCTGCTGCTGCTGAGGTCTACAGCATCAAATGATAACCCAGTGTGAGTTACAATATCTACAATTCAATTCGACTGACTGTCCCCCAGTTCTCACCGAGACCCATTCACCCAACAGACCTGTATTCTGTACCTAACCTGGTTTCTGATGCGGTTACGCTTTCATTTTCATATTCTCATTCTGCTGAGGGCCTCTCCCTGGTGTCACGCCTCTAATTTGTTACTTTAACTCAATCCATTTAAAGTAATGCTCTAAATCGTTTCTCTTCCAACAACGTCAACTTCTTTATTTGAAGTGAATGCGTTTCCCTCTGTTTTTCTCCCTGACCATGATTAAGAGCTCTGTAGTGTCAGTGATGCCAGACTTATGTAGTTTCAATTGACAATAGACAATAGACAATAGGTGCAGGAGTAGGCCATTCAGCCCTTCGAGCCATTCATGGCTGATCATTCGTAATTATTATCCTCTTCCTGCCTTATCTCCATAACCCTTGATTCCACTATCTTTGAGAGGCTTATCCAACTCTTTCTTAAATTAATCCAGAGACTGGACCTCCACTTCCCTCTTGGGCAGAGAAGTCCACACAACCACCACTCTCTGGGTGAAGAAGTTTCTCCTCATCTCTGTCCTAAATGGTCTACCCCGAATTTTTAAGCTGTGTCCTCTGGTTCGGCACTCACCCATCAACGGAAACATGTTTCCTCTGCCAGAGATTCCAATCCTTTCATAATCTTATATGTCTCAATCAGATCCTCTCTCAGTCCTCTAATCTCAAGGGTATACAAGCACAGTCGCTTCAGTCTTTCAGTGTAAGGTAATCCCGCCATTCCAGGAATTGACCTCGTGAACCTGCGGTGCACTCCTTCAATAGCCAGAATGTCTTTCCTCAAATTTGGAGACCAGAACTGCACAGAGTACTCCAGGTGTGATCTCACCAGGGCCCTGTACAGCTGCGGAAGAATCTCTTTGCTTCTATATTCAATTCCTCTTGTTCTGAAGGTCAGCATGCTATTAGCCTTCTTCACTACCTGAGGTACCTGCACGCTTGCCTTCATTGACTGGTGTACAAGAACACCCAGATCTCTCTGTACTGCCCCTTTACCTAAATTGATTCCATTTAGGTAGGAATCTGCCTTCCTGTTCTTGCCACCAAAGTGGATAACCATACATTTATCCACATTAAACTGCATCTGCCATGCATCTGCCCACTCACCTAACTTGTCCAGGTCACCCTGTAATCTCTTAACATCCTCATCACATTTCACCCTGCCACCCAGCTTTGTATCATCAGCAAATTTGCTAATGTTATTGCTGATACCATCTTTTATATCATTAACATATATTGTAAAAAGCTGCGGTCCCAGCACAGATCCCTGTGGTACCCCACTGGTCACTGCCTGCCATTCCGAAATGGAGACGTTTATCACTACCATTTATTTCCTATCAGCTAACCAATTTTCAATTCAATCTAGTGCTTTGCCCCCAATACAATGCGCCCTAATTTTACTCACTAACCTCCTGTGTGGGACTTTATCAAAAGCTTTCTGAAAGTCCAGGTACACTACATCTACTGGATCTCACTCGTCCATCTTCAGAGTTGCATCCTCAAAAAATTCAAGAAGACTAGTCAAGCATGATTTCCCCTTCATAAATCCATGCTGACTCTGCCCTATCTTGTTACTATTATCCAGATATGCCGTAATTTGATCATTTATAATGGACTCCAGCATCTTTCCCACCACCGAGATCAGACTAACTTGTCTATAATTTCCTGCTTTCTCTCTCCCACCTTTCTTAAAAAGTGGTATAACATTAGCCACCCTCAAATCCACAGGAACTGATCCCGAATCTATCGAACTCTGGAAAATAATCACCTACACATACACGCTTTCTCGAGCCAACTCCTTCAGTAACCTGGGATGTAGACCATCGGGCCCCGGGGACTTATCAACCTTCAGACCTAACACACTTGAATCCACGTCTCAGTTATCCTCACAATATCGTATCTCCCAATTTCCAGAAGAGCCTCAACCTCATCCATCTTATTTCTAATGCTTGGTGCATTCATATATACTACTTTTAATGTTTTATTGCCCTCACCCTTCCCATCAACTCCTATTTTACTCATCCTTACAGCATGATCGCTTTCTGAGTTTTCTGCCTCATTGATACAGTTGTCTTTCTTGACCTCACTTGTTCTAATTTTCCCTCCAATTTCCTTCTTAAACATCCAGTTTGTCCCCCACCCCCACCCCGCCCCCGCTACTTAGTTTAAACGTACCTGTGTTGCAATAGCAAACCTGCCTGCCAGAATGCTAGTCCATAACCTATTAAGGTGCAAACCGTCTCTCTTGTAGAATTTATGCTTATCAAAAAACATACCCCAGTGATCCAAGAATATAAATCCTTGCTTCCTGCACCAGTTCCCCAGCCATGTTCAAATCCATTATCTCTCTATTTCTGGCCTCACCAGCCCGAAGAACGGGAAGCAAACCGGGAATAACCACCCTGGACGTCCTGCTTTTCAGCCTTCTTCCTAGTTCTCCGAAGTCCCACTGTAGTATCTTCCTCCTCTTCTTCCCGACACCATTTGTGCCGACATGTACCACCATCTTCGTCCTTGAGGCTCTTCACCTTCGTCCTTGAGGATTTCCTGCACTCCGTCTGTGATGTCTTTAACCCTGGCACCAGGAAGGCAACACACCATCCTTAAGTCCCGTCTGCTGCCACAAAACCCCGGTCAGTTCCTCTCACTATGGAGTCCCCTATTACCACGTCTCTGTGCGATGTCCGACTCTTCTGCTCTATCTCCACGCCAAATTTTGATTGACAGACCTGGCCACCTCACGGACTGGCAGTGTCATCTGTCTTTACTGTTTCTAAAAGATTCAACTTGTTCCTGACAGGTATTCCCCCAGTGTCTCTTGCACCTGTCTCCTCTCTGCCTTCCTCATCGTCTGCTCTCTTCGGGTACGATTGGTGTAATAACCTCGCTGAAGGTCTTGTCCAGAAAGATCTCGTTTTCTCGGATGAGCCTAAAGTCCTCGAATTCTTTCATTAGTGCTGCAATATGCTCTGTCAATAGCTGAACGTGTACACACTTTCCACACTTATACGAGCCAGACACACCAGAGTTGTTGACCTCCCACATCAAGCACGTAGCACACTGAACCAGCTGGGCAGTCATGTCTTCACCCTCTTCAACTGTGGTGTAATCACTTCCACTCAAATAACAATCACTGACCTTCCCGACCGGCTTTGCGCTCCGACTTCACTTCCGCCCAGCTTCCATCGCTGTCTGATGCGAAAAGCAGTTTTAGGTTCACGTGGTCTGACCCTGACATGTTCACCCACAGCCACTACTGATACATAGATCGTGTTGATTGTAATGGCAGACTGAGGAAATTATCCCTGGGTAAGATATTACAGGTGGTGGTTGAATGGTGTTCTGCTTCTCGTGCTGCTGTGTTCTGCAGCACCACATGAATACGGAGTTTTGAGCTGAATTTCAATAGCTAAAATGCAATTCTGCTGTCTGTCCCCTCGTTCACACCGAGACCCTTTCACCCATCAGCCCTGTACTCAGTGACCTACTCTGGTTTCTGATGTGGTAACACTTGCATTTTCATATTCTCATTCTACTGAGGTCATGTTTCCAATCTGACCCATTCCGTAAAAACATTTAACTGATTTTATTCAATTGTTTAATCCAACTGAATCTTTTTCCTTGAGTAATCCCATCTTCTGTGTTTAAAGTGAATGTGCTTCCCTCTGTTTCTCTCCCTGACCATGATTAAGAGCTCTGTGGTGTCAGTGATGCCAGCCTTATGTAGTTTCAGAGCCAATTAATCCTCTCGATTCCGAATCATCTTCACCACATTGTATGTTTTCTCTTTTGGTTCGATGCCTTATCACTCATGGCTGCCTTGTCCTCCCATGAGAATGTTTCATCTTTTTTGGGAGAATTTCTGATATCCTCCGAATTATCAAACATAAATTCCTGCCATTGTAGCTCCGTGGTCTTCACTGCTCGACTCCCCTTCCAATTAACTCTGGCTAGCTCCTCTCTCATGTCTTTGTAGTGACATTGCTCAATTATAATCACATTACATCAAGAAGAGAGCAATAGATATAAATCGAAAAAAGGTGTTTTGAGAGATGGGACATAAAGAATAATTGGCAAATTTCTTGACTAGATACAAAGACAGAGCGAGAGAGAGGATATAGATGGGGACACGTGAAAAATGAGTAAACTAGATTATTGAAAGAAGTAGATGCACATTCCTCAATGTTTTGGCAATTCCTGTGTGCTGTGGTCCTTTGTACAGTGCATTTACAACAGAGTAATATGTTCAAATGCTGGGTCTGATGCCATAGTCTTAATCGCCAATAATATGACAGACACTAGCTTTGGAAAGAACCCAGCAGGCCAATATATTGAAGTCCCAGTAGAAAGGGGATTAACTGAAATAAGTTGGGACACCAGAAGAAAGGATATATAACACACAACCTGATAAGAATGAGAAGTTCGAGTAGAGAATTCCAGAAAAGGAGGAAACATTGAGAGAAGGGGAACATATCACTTTAGATGAGCATCAAATATAATGCTTTATAAATTTTATACATCATGTGCATCATTTTTCAATAACTGTGCCTCCATTGTGCATTTAGAATGTGTTGTGCACATATGAAAAATATCTGCACACACACATTGATTAAACAATGTATACAAAATCATTTTTCCGCCATTGAAATGGTCTTGTTGCCGTGTTACCAGGATTCATGAACACCAACTGGCCACCAAAAGACATGACCCACTATCACTATATTCCATAATACAGACAGAGAAGGGCATCTTTGACTGGAACAACACATGCACATGCTAAGACATGCAAGGACGTTCTCAGTGGAATGGCATTCTAACCAGAAGTTCATCAAGAACTGCATCAATTTGGATCCTATCTACCTTCCCTTGTAATAAAAAAAAGGGAATGACATCACCCACCTTAAGAAAGAAAAATCCATAAATAGAGAGACGGGACATGCCACCACCGCTTCACTGATGCTGTCACCTAATCACGGTGATGAAATATCTGAAAATAAATATTCGTGCTCATTGACCTAACTTGCATACATATAAATTGTTATTTTCGTTAATTAGTGGAATTTAGGCGTTCGCTATCACCCACTTTTTCTGGATGTGTTGGTTTAATTAACAGAGGTGTTCGACATTGATGTCATAACAGTTTGGGGCCTTTCTGGGGACTTGGACAGACTTGAACAGATTTGTGGTACAAAAGGTCCCAGCAGATTCCAAAACATTGCAATTAGTGACCTGGATCTTCAAAAACATCCGGTGGGAACATTCATTTAAATTTGTTAACTTGTGGTTGGTTGAAGTAAAAGTGAAAGAATTATGTATGAACATTACTATAGAGCTTCCCAAATTTGCCAAGGAAGTTTACAAAGTCAGAAGAAGGAATGTTTGTAGAATTAGAAAAAATATTGGAATTGGATTTCACCAGGAAAAGGACAAAAGGAAAGCTGAAATGGTAACGGAGTTGGTCAAGCACTTTGGTGTGTCAGAGAACCAGGCAACTGCAGTAGAGTTAGAAAAAAGTTAAATTGCAAATCTGGCAACAGGATTTAGAAGGTGAAAATAGAGACGGAAACAGAGATAGAACAAAGGGAAAGGAAAAGAGAGACAGAATTTGAAATTCGGAAGTTGGGAGTTAGACAAGAAAGTTAAATGAACAGGATAGAGATGAAGGGATGTTTACAGCTATGATAATACATTGTCATATTTCGGTGAGAAAAATGTCAATATCTGTTTTTATTTCATTTGAAAACCAAAATGGCTCGGCAGATGGTGTGTCCAGTGAACTTGTGGGTAATGCTCATTCAGACTACGCTGGTGGACACAGGAGTGAGGTATTCGCAACACTGTCAGATGAGGGGTCAAGAGATTATGCAGATATCAAACTGGCTATTTTGGTTGGTTATGAATTGGTATTAGAAGAATATAGGCAGAGGTTCAGAAATATAGAGACGGAACCAGTTCAGGCTTATGTTGAGTTTGAAAAAATTAAACACAGTCATTTTGATAGATGGGTACTGGCCTTAAAAATGGATAAGACCTGTGAGGCTCGAAGGGAGATTATTCTGCTGGAGGAGTTTAAAGACTCACTTCCAGAGATGGTAAAAACTCATGTGAATGAATAAAAATTTCAAGAAGTGAGAAGCGCGGCAGAAACGGCAGGGAACTATGTATTGGTGCATGAGATGAAATTTAGCTTCTGGGAGGATTTTCATCCTGTGAAGGATAGAAACTGGGAGAAGGGGAGATCACACACTACAAAGCGAACAGTAGCGCACAATAGTTTACTAGAGGTTAAAGAAGCAGCCCAAGGGAGTTGAAAGGAGGTGAAAGGCCTATGGTGTTCTCACTATTAGAGAGTGAAACACATACCATTACAGTGTCAATGGTTTAAGAAAGGCACTGGGAAAAGGAGCTTTCCCTGCAGTAAGCTGGGACACACCGTGCTGGGGGTTGAAGGAAGACCCTTTGGGAAAAGATGTGGTAGAAGAGGCTAAGCCAGTAGCATTAGTGAAATTGTTAAAGGAGACCCCAAGTCTCCAAGGAGCTGTAGGAGAGTGCACAGCCTAGGTACAGAGTCAGTGACTGGTCGATAAAAAGAATTTGCCTCTGTGGATAAAGTTTACTCAGAAGGTTGGGGGGGGGGGGGAGAGGGGATGCGGGGGAGGACGGTAAATTATAATATTCTGGGATATGGAATCTGCTCTGTCGCTCATAGTTGAGAAGTGAGGTGCCAAAAAAGCACAATAGATCAGGCAGCATCTGAAAAGCAGGACAATCTACATATCAGCTATAATCCCATCGTCAGGAATGTGGCGGGAAACAAGGGGACTGAAAGATAAATAGGAGGATAGGAGCTGGACTCGCGGAAGGGTCACTGGGAGGGCGATAGGAAGATGTAGGTGGGAGTGATAGTGATATGTCGGAGGAGAGGGTCGATTGGATAGGTAGGAAGGCCGATGGACAATTAAGACAGTTCAAGAGGGCGGTGCTAATTTGAATGGTTGGATCTGGCATACGGTTGTGGGAGGGGAGATTTGGAAATTGGTGAAGTCGATTTTGATGCTGTATAGTTTGAGGGGTCCAGCTGTCCTGCCACCTATCCATTTCATCCTCCTCTCCGACCTAACTCCAGCAAACCCCACCTGCATCTACTTACCACCTTGCAAGCTACCTCCCACCCAGCTCCACCCCCACTCTCTGATTTATTTATCAGCCCCCTTTCCCCTCCCTTACCCCCCACTTATCTGATGTAGGACTTGTGTCTGAAACGTCAACTCTCCTGCCTCCCAGATACTGCCTGATCTGCTGTGCTTTTCCAGCCCCACACTTTTCAACTCTGATCTCCACAATTTACATTCCTCACTTTCTCTCAGCCCCCAATAGAAAGAGATGGAAGGATTTTCACTCTTTCTGACATGTTACTCAAGAGCGTGATAATTTGTGGAATTGGGACAGAAATTAAGGTTGGGGACAGAAACATCACACTGGAGTGCCAAATCAGGATTGGGGAAGTGACAGTGAGAGTGAGTGACACAGTGTCAGTTCCAGGAATACAGTTTGTTCTTGTGAACGATTTAATACGATCCAAGGTGGGAGACACCTCTTATGGTGGAGAAGTCAAATGAAAACCAGGGAACTGAGGAGTTGAAAGAAATATAGCCAGGAATTTTCCAGACTGTGTAGTAACAACATCCTACTATCATAAGTTACAGCAGGAAGGGGAAGCGAACGAAAAAGACAAAGGAGTTGATGTTCAGGTAACTGACACCCTGTGTGATGTCACGGTGCAGGGAAACCTGAATGTGGAGAAAAACGGTAGGTTAGTGCAGAAGGGAGAGGGGCCAAAATTCTCAACGAAATCATAGATAACAAACAGCTATGGACTCAGCCTCCAGCCTGACAAGCATCCTTCCACTAAACCCTCTGCCTCCTACCATCAAGACAACCGTGCATCCAATTCGCCAGTCCCCAGCATTCCACGTGATGTAACTCTCCAGAGCAGCCTGCCATGTGGAACATTATCAAAGGCCTTACTGATATCCATAGAGACTATGGTTACCGCTCAGCCCTCATCAACCTTCTTGGTCACTTCATCAATGAACTCTAACAAATTTGGGAAGCATGATCTCCCATTCATAAGTCTATTCTGACTGGTCCGAATCAAACCTTGTGTAAGTAGTGGGTGCAGTCAATGGTATACTGTCCTTCATTGTATGATGATTCAAGTACATAAGTATTGCCATCTTCCTGCTGTTGTAGGGCCTTTCTGAGAGCGTGGTTGGGACACTTTCTACGGATTTGATCTCATTTGTAAGGAATGATCTCCTTACAACAGACATGCATGATGGTATCATGAGAATAGCGTGAGAAGCTGAGTGTTTAATCAGTAGAGCTGTGAGAGAAGAATAAACGGTGACGTTAAACACGAGGAGTGGCAGCGATCATTTACTTCCAAAAGAGACATTGACAGGGAGAGAAATTCCATACTTTACCGAGGATTGGTTGGTTTGATTTAATGCCATGTGTACCTCAGTACAGGGAAACACTTTATTTATGAGCAGTGGAGGAAGATCATAACAAATCTGGCCAGACAGATCATAGGGTGGAAATAGACTTGGACAGAGTAAGGCATTGCAGGTTACACTGAACAGGACGTGCACTAGGCAAGATCAACATGAACAAGATCAGCATTATTTGAACTTAGAGAGTCCATCCATCAGTCTAACGTGTCTTTCCTAATAGTTTATGTGCCTAAATTAACTCTCCCCTCGTTATTGTGCAGTCGGCGTGTGAATCCGTACTGAACGTCAGGTTACTCACAATCCCCAACAGCAGCCACAATACCTTCCATCTGAAACAGGTAGCCATTCCCACCAGCTTCCAACCTACACAGAAAACACCAGGCTGGCTTCTCGGAGATTGAAGGTGCCTTCTTGTGACTTCACACAAGACATATGGCTTCCCTCCTCACCGCGAGAAAACCACGGTTTTCCTACGTGTGTATCATGACAGACGGAGCTAAGAGGAACAACGTGGAGCAGTCTGTCTGTGCGGCTTCTGCTCCACTCGTTCATCATGTTAGAGCATCAATTAGGAGACAGCGAGGACTGTTGATGCTGAAGATCAGAGTAGATAGTGGTTTGCTGGAAACGTACAGCAGGAGAATTGACGTTTTGAGCATAAGTCATTCAACAGGAATCAGCATCAAATACCTCATTCTGCCCCTATGTCAGTGCATTCAGGTGGGAATGGCCTCCTCCTGTCCCTGTGTAAGTGTCTCAGGGGACTGACTGGCTTCTTCCTCGTCCGATTCGACAGGGCCAAGGGCCTGATTGGGTTACTCCTGGTTCCTGTATGACAGCTCGATGTGCTGACTAGTGTGATGATGCTGCAGCTTTAATAGGTTATTTTGTTCTGGTTTCTTTTACGAGAGAGATTGAATGACCGTTACCAAGCTGGCTAGTTAGGACCACTTGAGTAAACAACTAGTGAGGCCTTAGGTTTATTTTAATGCAGATGGAATGGGAATGGTCAGCTCTCACAGATTAGGATTTCTGCGTTGTTGTTTCTCAGTAACATCAGAAATTATTGGGGTCTCCACCGAGTTGAAAACTTTAGTGAATGTCTCCTGGCAGCTACTCTCTATGGATTTTCTCTTGGTGCTGTTTTTAAATCCTGAATTGGAGAAATATTTGTGTCATTCAGTGTCTGAATATTCCTTTTTGCCAAGGGCTGTGTTCATGTGATTTTCCAGCATTGGAACAGTTCATTAGTATTAGTTCCTAGATCTATTATTCTGTTAACTTGTCCAATATAATTTTATTATTCTAAATTCCTCTTTCTTTGGTTTTATTTCATTTGTCGTGTTTAAGTAAATGGTGTTATGCTTCACACCGAGTTGTTTGACCAGTCACATTGCATCTGGAAAAGACACTTTACATTTTCTTTAAAATAAGAAAACATTAGAGAGTCTCGGCTACCGCCTTCAAATATTATCGAGGGGCTCTGGTGTGGCCGATCACACTAGACTCCTTCTTTCCCTGAGTAATATGTGGGAGGCACTGAATGGGCTCTCCCTGTTCTTCTCCAATAGTGTCAATGGGCTGAACGACTTCCTCAAATCCCTATGAAGCCAGTGTGAGGTGGGGAATGAACTCTTGTTTTACTGTGGCAATGTGCAGTGTCAGACAGTCCTTTATATGAATGTTACGGACTCTTTAAAAGCACAAGCCTCACTGGAGTCCATGTCTTGCTGCACATGGACACAGTCCAGTTCAGAAGCTGACCAGGGCGTCAAATTATTCTGAACATTGTGGAATCCTCAGTGACCATCCCCACTTCAGATCTTATGGTGTGGAGTGTGAGTTTGGGGAGACATTGATGAAGCAACTGGAGATGTTTGTGAAGAGGAAGCTACCCTGAGGATCTCCCACAGAGGTGACCCAGGACTGAGATGATGAACATCTTCCTTTGTGCTATGTTTGACTCCAAACATTGGAGAGATTTCTCTGATTCCCACTAAGTTCAGATTTGTTAAGCTGCTTGATGTCAACAGAAATCAACAGAAGCCTTGATATCACGGTCAGTCATTTTTACCTGACCCCTTGTGACAAGCTCTTTTGTTCATATCAATAGGCCATGGTATAGGAGCAGCAAGTGTTTTCTTCAAGCAGGTGGCATTGAGTGTCATGATTTCTTTTCTCAAGAGTGTTCGGGAGCCAAATGACCCAAAGTATTTGAGGCATTTGTAGATGGATATTGACCTGTCAGAGAGTTGAGGGCGATGATGAATTGGGTATGAAAGAGGATTTGAGACCAAGAGCAGATCAGTCATGATCTTAATGAAGGGCAAGGCAGGTTTGGGGAGTGAGCGACCTGCCCCTGTGTCTGATGTTGTCACATTCTGTTATAGGAAAGTTAGTGGGTGTTATTTTCATAGATGTTCTGTTATTGAATGTTGCTGTCAAGGAGTCAAGAGGATTTTGTGAGCCATCGCTGGGTGAGGTATGGGAGCTGTATTCACAGTGAATTTGGGTCTACAACATGACCAACTAATGGAGAACAAATTTCAGAGAGGGGAAGCTCTGTAAAGAGAGATGAGGGGCCTCTTTCATACCCAGCCTGGGTTTTACAATTACATTTCTCAAATCACCTCAAAGCGTGTGGGACAGTCTTGAAGGGCCGAATGATCTTCTCCGTTTCTGTGCACCGGGTTATAGAAGTAAGTAGCCTCTAAATTCTCCTACCTAACAGGTTTAATGGGCTGAATGGAACACAGGAACACGAGATTGAGGGACAGGAGTGAATCATTAGACACTTTGAGCTTTCTCCACCAGGCACTAAGATTGTGGCTGATCAGGTTGTGGTCTCAGTCCCACTTTCTTGTCTGCGTCCCATTATCCATGACTCCGTTCTCTGTCAAATATTTCACTAACGTAACCTTCAATCAATGTGAACATAGAGGCATGATAAACGTCCAGTGAAGACGATTTGGATTTGAAAGGTACTTTCAGAATTTTTCGTCATCCCTCTCTGCTGAAAAACTGAGGATGCCTGGGCTGAGGTAGCTACCCTAAGGATTTCCTGCAGAGATGTCCCACTGCTGAGATGATTGGTGCCCACTGATGGCAAACATGTCCCATTGTACTGTGGATGATTCCAAACACTGGAGAGTTTGCAATGGATTCTGATAAAGTGCAATTTTGCTCAGGCTGCTTGATGTCACCCTCAGTTAAATACTGCCTTGATATCAAGGGCAGATGTTCTTTACTAAGCCCTTGTATTCACTTCTATTGCTCATATCAATAGGTCATCGTGTAGGAGCAGGCAGTGATTTCTTCAAACAAGGGATGGTGAATGTCAGGAATTCTCTATTCCAGAGAGTTTGGGGAGCTGTAGCAGTTAGTGGCCTCAAACTGCCCCTATCTAGCAAGTTGGAGGGTCTGAATGGAACATCAGAACAGGAGCAGGGTTAAAGCGTTAGACATTATGAACCTTCTCCACCAGGCACTACGATTGTGGCTGATCAGGTTGTGGTCTCAGCCCCACTTTCCTGCCTGTATCCCATCACTCACTTCTCTGTAAAATATTTAACTAACTCAGGTTTGGATAAATATGAACAAAGAGGCGCCACATACTTCTGGAGAACAGAATTCCCACTCAAATGGTCCTTTTAGAATTTCTCCTCATCTCCCTTACAGTGCCATGCAGCAAGGAGTCCTGTCCACATAATTCAGACATCCCAATCTGATCTAGTTCAATTTGCCAGCATGAAGGCTATATTCCTCTCAATCCTTCCTATTAATATGCATATCCAGATGTCTCTTAAATGTTGTAACTGTACCAGCCTCCGTCACTTTTGCTGAGAGCTCATTCCGTACAGACACCACAACCTGCATGAAAGCATTGACCCTTTACTATCTTTCTCCTCTCACCTTAAGACTTTGTCCTATAGCTTTGGACTCCACTAACATGGGAAAAAAAGACCCTGGTTATTCAGATTATCCATGTTCCTCATGATTTTATAAACCTCTTTAATGTCACACCTCAGCCTCCAATGCTCCCGAGTAAACAAGCCCCAGTCTGTCCAGCCTCTTCCTGTAGCCTAATCCCTCCATGCCCAGCAATATCCTTATACAGATTTTCTGCACACTCTTAAGTTTAACAACATCCTACCTGTAGCAGGGCGAACTGAATTAAACACAGTATTCTAAATCTGGCCTCACCAGCATTCTGCCCAGTCGCAACACGATCTCCCAACCCGCATCATCAATGTGCTGTTCAATAAAGGCAAGCATACCAAACCCCTCCTTCAACACCCGATCTACCTGCGATTTCACTTTCAAGGATCTATGAACCTGCCCCCTTTTGCTCAACAACGCTCCCGAGGACCTCATCATTAACTGTATATGTCCTGTCCTATTTTACCTGATCAAAATGCAATACTTCGCATTTATCTAAATTTAACTCTATCTGTCACTCCTTGGCCCATTGGCCCATCTGATCAAGGTCTCGTCGTAGTCTGAGGTAAAACTTGCCAGCCACTGCACCTTCAATTTTAATATAATCTGTAAACATAATAAACAGGCAAATATTCACATTCAAATCATTTATATAAATAATGAAAAGCAGTGGATTCAGCATGGCTCCTTGTGGCACATCACTGGTCATAGGTCTTCATTCTGAAAACCAATCTTCTAAAGCCCTGTGTCTCCTAGCTCACTCTCATTTTGTAGTCATTTGGCTAGCTTATCTTGGATCTATTTATGACCTAACCTTACTAACTTGTGTGCTATGCAGAATCCTGTCGAATGCCTTGCTGAATCTATATGGACAGCATCTACCATACTGCCATCACCAATCTTCTTTGTCACCTCTTCACAAAATGCAATCAAGTTTGTTCGAAATGATTTCCCATGCACAAAGCGTTGTTCACTCTCCTTCATCAGGTGTTACATTTGCAAATACATATAAATCTTCCCCCTCTCAATGCTCTCCAACAACGTGCCCACCAATGACGTAAGGCTCACTGATCTATAGTTCAGGGTATTATTCCCTTTCCTCATCCCACGCTTCCGCTGCTCATTGCAAATGTTAATGCAACCGACTTGGTGATATGATCAATAATATAGGTCTCAGACTGTGTGAGGATTAGGAACACGTCAGGCAGGATTCT
This sequence comes from Hemiscyllium ocellatum, assembly GCF_020745735.1. Taxonomy (NCBI): domain Eukaryota; kingdom Metazoa; phylum Chordata; class Chondrichthyes; order Orectolobiformes; family Hemiscylliidae; genus Hemiscyllium; species Hemiscyllium ocellatum. The sequence goes on from NW_026867893.1 coordinate 282,651, forward strand.
GTAATCTGCTCAAATTAACAAGTCTATGACCGAAACAAAGTTACTCAAACTAGGATGGAAAGATGAATGTCAGTTTGACGATTACAAATCTGTGCGCCGATGTTTCCCTCTCTAAAAATACTGGCACGTGCACACATTTGATGACAAACTGAAAAATATAAACGCTGCAGAACGTTAACTTGAAAGAACTGTGCCCAAATATTAATTGAACTTATGGCGAAAGGAAACATAAGTGATTATTCCAAATATCATTCAGCTTATATAGCTGTTCTGCTCTTACAAGCTACTGGTAATGGGATAACTTCCTGGAACAGGTGGTTTCAGCTGGATTGCCTTTACTTCAGGCCGTGGGGCGATTCCAGTGAATCTTCGACAGGAATTCTCCATGAGTAGTACAGACGAATGAGGAGTTTTCAGCTCACACACATTGCTGAGAAGAGATACACACAGAGACAGAGGGAGAAACAGCCTGTTCATTCTCAGGAAAGATGCATTTTTCCCTCTCTGAATTGAATCACAGAATCCGGCCCCAAACTGGACCAAATGAAGTCTGATTGTACAGTGTATGAACTGTAGGACTCCAGCACATTCCCTGCTCCATGTAGGTACATCACTGTTGTTGCTGGACACCCAGCCACTTCTTTCGGAACAAATAGCGCCACGAGATTTGAAGATGTGTTTATATGTTCCTGTATACTTTTATAATACAACTTGTAATATCTTCACACTATCTGCATTTCGATGAATGCATCTTATTCTTAAAATAGCTCACCAGTCTTATTATCTCATAGAGGATAAAATATTCATCAGGTATTCACCAGCTCAAAACCTTATATGGTTAATAAGAACATTTCTCATTCTCAGGCCTAAACGTTTAATCATTCAATGCCTTCATCGCAAGGACGAGTAAAGAGACACACCTTTGAAACATTTCAAAAGCAATTTGTTTTTCACTTCAGGGGAATTACAACCATAGACAGTACCTCAGATGTTGTCTCGGCAACGGCCTGTACAAATGCAGTAAAACATCCTTAAGATCAGCCCCAATTCTCTTTCCAAGAAAAAGTATCATTTCATTTAATTTTCCAATCACGTGCCGCCTGTACAGACTAACTTCGTGTGATTTATGTGGCAGGACACACGAATCCCTTTGTACCACGGAGTTCTGCATTCTGCCTCCAGTTATATAATTTACGATAGTTTTATGCTTCTTCCCAAACAGAAAATTCCCATCACCCACATTGTACTGCTTTTTTTTGGCCAAGATTTACTCACTGTCCTCCCCTGTCTGTATTCCATTGCAGACGGTCTGCTTCCACATGAAATCTTGTTAAATGACTATCCTGGTGTATGAGCAAACTGAGCTCCAACCCATTCAGCCCCTTCATCCAAATCATTGTAAACTGTTGCTGATCTCACGTTGGTTCCTGAGGAATTCCACTAGTTACAGCTTTGCAACCTGAAAATAAGTAATTATCTCGACTCTGTATTTCCTGGTAGCGGGCCAGCGCTCTCCTGTTCCTGTTTAACAGCTCAGAAAGGTTGCATGGCCTCCTGCTGTACTGTGTAGCTGGTTGTCGATTTGTTTCTGATCAAGCGACCCTCCATTCGGGCCGTTTGTTATCAGATGATCAGGTGGAGTTCGTACTGTCAATGATCCTCATCCCTGAGCGTTTAAACATATAGATTAACATTTGCGGGAATCGCTATCTGGTCAAAAATGCTGTCTTTCTGATGCAAAGATCGAACCATCTGCAATGTCAGTCATGTGCTCAAATTTGAACTTCAGACACTGAGGAGAGGGGAGAGTTACTATTACCCTGACGAACATGCGTCCCCTTAACAACACAACCAATAATATCCATTATTAATTTTGTTTTTGGCTGTTGTGTTTAAAATTGCTGTCGTCACTACACGTTAAAGTAAGCGATTGTCTTTGAGAGGTGACCTTATAGAGATTTATAAAATCATGAGGAGATTGGATAGGGTAAATAGGCAAGGTATTTTCCCTGAGGTAATTGAGTCCATAACTAGAGGGCATAACTTTAGCGTGAGAGGGAGACCTAACGGGCAACTCTTTCATGCAGAGGGTGATAAGGAATGAGCTGCAGGAGGAAGTGGTGGAGGCTGGTACAATTGCAACAGTTAAAAGGCATCTGGATGGGAATATGAATAGGAAGTGTTGGAGGGATATGGCAGGTGGGACCAGATTGAGTTGGAATATGTGGTCAGCATGGATGCATTGGACCGAAAGGTTTACTTCCGGGCTGCACATCTCTCGGACTCTATGACTGTATGGCCCAGTCTTCACTGTTTCCTGGAGATGAGAATACCACAGACAGCTCAACCCGAAGGAGATAAGAACATCCTTATCTCAATCTTAAATGGTAGAAACTCGAAATTTAGAAGTGTCTGAGCCTCAAAGCAAGTCAGATCCCCATTTTAAAAACGGTGGCACAACCAATAGGAAATACATAGTCCATTCAGCCCCTCAAACCTATCCCACATTCCCATTGACTCTGTTCAGGAAAGTATTTATCAAATTCAGCCTCCACTCTTCGCTTGGGTAGACATTTCTCATAGTGTAAACCATAGAGCGTATGAAATTGGTGCATAACTTGACTGTTTGCTCCATCAAGTATGATTTGCTGTTCAATCATGGCTAACATGTTTCTCAAAAAGATTCTCCTGCTCTCTCACTGTAACCTTGATCCACTTATCAATTAAAACGCATCCATCTCTGTCTTAAAGACAGAACTGTGCCTCACTCTCTACGTCTGTATGTGTGTGTGTGTTTTAGCTTATTGGAAGGAGGCAGAGTGTGGTGGAGGATTGTTGTCTTTGGGACAGGAGGCCTGTGACCAGCGGTGTTCCACAGAGATTGGTATTGGATCCACATTTGGTTGTCATTTATATCAGTGACTTAGATGAGAATTATGCAATGTATGTCAAGCAAGTTTACAGATGGTACCAAGTTTAGTGATATATTGGAAACTGAAGAAGGTTGCATAACATTACAAAGAGATCATTTTTAAAAAGGATCAATGAAGCATAGAAATGTACAGCTCAGAAACTGACCCTGTAATCAAACTCATTCTTGCCAACCAGATATCATAAATTAACTTAGTTTCATTTTCCAGCATTTGTACCATATCCCACTACATCATTCCAATTCATGACCCCATCCAGATGCGTTTTAAATGTTGTAATTGTACCATCCTCCGCCACTTCGTCTGGCAGCTCACTGCATACATAAACCATTTGTGAAAATGGTCTCCTTAGGACCCATTTAAATCTTGGCCATCTCAACTTAAGTCTATGTCCACTAGTTGTGGACTTCCCTACATGGGATAAAAAACCTGACTATTCACCCTATCCATGGTCTTCATGATTTTATAAACAAATAGAATGCGCAAATGTGACTCCAATCAACAGGAATGGCTGTGTTTTCAGTAAACCTGGGCCCACATTCTTAAATTCAATACTGACTCCTCTTCTTTCTTCAACACAGGGCAACTATAAAATTATTTTACCAGCTTGTTCAGCCACATTATGAAACACCTCTGTGGTATTTTTATCTAGACTTTTGGGTTCAGAGGTAGGGACACAACCACCACCTGTCAACAATCCCTAAAGCTGCAACATTGTTCTCCTGTTTGTTTGTTCATCAGCCTGTTTTGAAATACTGTGACATACCTCCTTGACAAGCAGGTCTTGAACCCAGACCTTCTGGTACAGAGTGAGAGACAATACCACACAAGTTCAGGTATTGGAATCCAACCCACAGCTCTGGCTCAGACGCATGGGCGTTACCCACTACACAAGAATGAAACCATGCTCAGATTTTGGGTCACATTTTAAATGTCAGCTTTCAGCTCGGCGTGGTTTGATTAACTTTACTGAATTACACAGTTAAAAGAATCACCTTGTTGAACAGATGAAAGATACGCACCTCAACTATAGGATATTGAGTTCATGTGCTTTGCCTTCGAGATAAACTATGAAAATCTTTAATTGCTTGGCTATGATTTTCAACTGAAGTGGCTTTTATCTGTCATCAGCAATATGAGGGAAAGACATATACAGAGACACTCTGCACGAGAAAGGATCTGGAATAGATATTTATTACTGAACACCAGAGACGAAGAAAGAGCATACTTTCTGGATCAAAAACACCAATCACTCTTCCGCCTGTAACGTTTGACTGCCCTCTTCATAAAACCACGAAAAGATCCAAGTCAGCTGATTGCTGTCCAGCCTTTCTTCCCCAGAATTATCACTCACTGGTCTGAGGAGTGACAGATGGAGTTTGATTTCAATAAATCAATGTATCACAATTTCGTAAAACAAACAATGAGAGAATATACACAATTAAATGTCTCGCCATTGGTAGCATTGTAGAACAGAGAGATCTAGGGATTCTGATATATTTCTTTGAAGTTTGCATCATGTGCAGGCAGGGTGGGTATGAAGGCGCTTGGTTTGCTGACCTTCATTGCTCAGACCTTTGAGGACAGAGCTGGAACATTATCGTTAGGTTGTGCTAAACACACGTGAGGTCTCTCCTGAAGTACTGTGTGCAGTTCTGGTCAACCAGTTACATTGAGGATATTATTAAACTGGTGATGGTTCAGACAAAGATTTACCAGCTGTTGCTGGGAATGGAGTGTTGAAGTTATAAGGACAGGCTTGATGGACTGGGACCTGTTCCACTGCAGCATAGACCTTGAGGCTTTATGAACCTTATAGAGGTTTATAAAACAATGAAGGGTATAGATAATGTTGAATGGCAGGAGCCCTTTCCTTCGGATGGTGGATTTCAAGATAAGGGGGTAATTTAAGATGACAGGAGAAAGTTTTACTGAAGATATAGTGTCATAGAGCTGTCCAGCATGGAAACACACCCTTCTATCCAACTCGATCCTGCCAAACAGATGCCCTGTATTAATGTAATTCCATTTGCCAGCATTGGGCCCATATCTCCCTAAACACTTAAATTTCATGTGTCCATCCAGATGCCTTTTAACTGTTGCAATTGTCCCTTCTCCACAACTTGCTCTGGCAGCTCGTTACATATAAAGCACCCTTTCTTTGAAAACGTTGCCCCTTAGATCCCTCTTAAGTCTTTCCCCTCTGACCTTCAACCTATGTCCTCTATGTTTAGAATGTGCCACTCTGGGGAAAAGACATTGGCTATTGACACGATCCAATCCACTTGTGAGTATATAAACCTCTATGATCACCACTCAACCGCTGATGCTGCAGGGAAAATAACCCTGACATATGCAGCGTCTCCATAAATCTCAAAACATCCAACCCTGGCAATATCTTTATAAATCTTTTCTGAATCCTTTCAGGTTTCACACATCCTTCCTCGAAGAGCGAGACCGTAATTGCACGAAGTATTCAATATTGGCCTAACCAATGTCCTGTACAGCCGCAATATGACCTTCCAGCTCTTACATTCAATGCACTGTCCAAAAACGACAAGCATATCAAACAACTTCTTTACTATCCTGTCTACATGCAACTCCACTTTCAAAGTACTATGAACCTGCACTCCGAGGTCTCTTTGTTTAGCAACGTTCCCCACGATATCAACATTAAATGTACAAGCCAATCCCCGATTTTTCTTTCCAAACGGCAGCACTTCACATTTATCTAAATTAAACTCCATCTGCAACTCGTCAGCCCATTGGTCCGTCTGATGAAGTTCCCGTTATGCTCTGAGGTAATCATTTTCTCTATCCACTGCACCTTCAATTTTGGTGTCAAATATGAACTGACTGACCATGCCTCCTGTGTTCACATCCAAATCATTTATGTAAATCACGAACAGCAGTGGAACCAGCATCAACCTTTGTGGCACACACTGGTCAAGGGCCTCCAGTCTGAAAGACAACCCTGCACCACGATTATCTGTCTTCTTCCACTGAGGCAGTTCTGTATCCAAATGGCTCATTCTCCTTGTATTACATGAGATCTCACCTTGCTAACCAATCTTTCATGGGGCACCTTGTCGAATGCCTTGCTGAAGTCTATATAGATCACGTCCGCTGCTCTACGCTCATCAATGCTTTTTGTTACTTCTTCAAGAAAAAGTAATCCAGTTCGTAAGACATGATCGCCCATGCACAAAGCCATGTTGACTTTCCTTTATCAGTCCTTGCCTTTCCAAATACATGTAAATCCTGTCGTTAGGATTCTCTCCAAAAACATGCCCACCACCGAAGTCAGGCTCACTAGTCTATTGTTCCCTCCCTGTTCCTTGCCAGTTTGTTCAATAATGGCACCATGTTAGTCAGCTTCATATCTTCCAGTAACTCAAATGGTCCAAGCGCAGGAACGTGGGACTAGTTTACTTCGAGATGATCGTTAGCATTAAGTGTATGGGTTGATAGGTCTGTTTTCAAACCCCCTGTATAGCTCTATGTTTCCATGGGTGCTTGCATGTCCAAGTATGCATCTGCATATTTCTGTCCGCATTTATCGATTTGTGTGTGTCTATATGTGTACCTATGTTTATCTATCTCTCAGTGTGTTCTGCATTAGAATGTGTATGTATATTTGCATCTCTATCTGTGCATCTGTGTGCAATGGGAAGTGTATTCTTTTGGGGTGGATCATTGAATGGGGTTCAAAGCCTCCCTTCCTCCCTCTCCCTCTCCCTCCAACTCTCCCTCTTTTGCTGAAAGTGATAAAATGCCATGCTCTGCTGGTGTGTTTTAGGACTTTTCAATCCTTTCTTACATTAAATATTAATTGCAAGGGTAAGTCACTTTCACTAAACATTGCATTTTACAGGGTGTGTGTGTGTCTGTGTACATCTGTGCATGTGCATGCATGTGAATGTGTGTGGGGAATTTGGGTGCCTGTGTATGGGTGGTTGTGGGCATCTGTGTGTGCCTGTGTGGTGAGAGAGTCTGTGTGTGCGTGCGTGCCTGTGTGTTGGTTTGTATGGGTGTGTTTTCTATGTGATGTATGTCAATGTGTGTGTGCCTCTGCCTGTGTGCTTGTGTGTGTATCTGTGTGCCTGCATATATATGTGTGTGTATTGTGTGTGTGTGTGTGTACCTGTGTGTATGTATGTGTATGTGTGTTTTTTGCTTTTGTCTTCGTGTGTGTTAGTGTGTGTCTGTTTGAGTGTATATATCTGTTTGTGTGTGTCTGTGTTAGCGTATGTGTGCATGTGTGGAAAATGTGGGTGTGTATGTGATTGTTTGAGTATGTCTGTCCGTGTGTATGTGTGTCTGTGTGTGCCTGTGTGTGAGCCTATGTGTGTGTGGGGGGAGTGTTGGTGTGTTGGTGTCTGTGTGTGGAGGGAGAGTGTGGATGTCTTCGCGGGTGGGAAGTGTGGCTGTCTCTGTGTTTGTGCGTGTGTCGGTATGTGTTTCTGTCTGTCTGTCTGTTTGTCTGTGTCTGTGTCTGTCTGTATGTGCGTTTCTGTGTCGGTGTGTGTGCGTGTGTATGTCTGTGTTGAAAGAGTGTGGTGCTGAAAAAGTACAACCATTCAGGCATCATCCAAGGAGCAGGAGAGTCGAAATATCCAGCATAATCCCTTCACTAGGAATGAGGCTTGTGGGCAAAGGAAGCTGAGGGATAAATAGGAAGGGGTGGTGCTGGGGGAAGGTAGCTGGGAAGGTGATTGTTAAATGAAGTTGGGGTGATGGTGATAGGTCGGAGCGGAGGGTGGAGTGGATAGGTGGGGAGGTATATGGACATGTAGTACAGTTCAGGAAGGAGGTACCGAGATGGAGGGTTGGATCTGGAATAAGTTGAGGGAGGGGGAAATGAGGAAACTGGTGAAATATGTGGCTGTGTGTGTTTTTATTTGTGTGTGTGCGCGCATGTTGATTGGCATGTATACGTCTCTGTGTGTCTGTTTGTGCACCTGTGTGTCTCTCTCAGCTATGTGTGTTTGTGTGTGTGTGTGGGTGGGTGTGGAGTGGCTGTGAGTATGTGTGTGTATATGTGTGTCTGTGTTGAAAGAGTGTAATGCTGATAAAGAACAACCATTCAGGTAACATCCAAGGAGCACTGAATGCATTTATAGATGGGGTGGATGGGCTTTTGACATATCAGCGAGTTTAGGGATGCAAGGGGTTAGCAGGAAAGTGGAGTTGGGCCCTGGAGTAGATCAGCCATGCTCTTATTGAATGATAGTGCAGGTTTGAGGGGTCGAATGGCCTACTCCTGCTCCCATTTCTTATGTTCTCATGTTATGCTTTTCAAAGTTACTGGTTATTTTCCTGAAAGTCATGTTATACAATGCTGCATTCCAGGAGAGCAGACGATTTGTTTGGGTTAACCCTGAGTGGGGTCTGGGAGCTGAATTCCCAGTGAATCTGGGTCTGTAACATGACCCACATCTGGAGCAGAAGTTACAGAGAGGGGAAGCCTGAAAAGAGGGATTGGGGGTGGCGGGGTCACTTCCTGACCCAGCCTGGATTTTCCAAGTACATTTCCGGAACTACACCCAATCATTGGAGTGGTCTCTATCTGCTCCTGTGTAGCAGGTCCGAAGGGCTGAATGGAACATCAGAATATAGGGCTGGGGACACGAGCGTGAGTACGTCTCTGTGTATCTGTTGGTGTGTCCGTGTGTTCTCTCTGCATCTGGGTGCTGGGTGAGTATGTGTGTTTGTGTCTGTGTGTGTGTCTCTGTGTGTGTGTCTGTGTGTGTTTCTGCCTGTGTGTGTGTCTGTGTGTGTGTGTCCGTCTGTCTATCTGTCTGTCTGTGTTTAGATGGTGCTGTGAGCTGCTGCCCTCCCTCTGTCCCTCCCAAACTGAACCCCTGATGATTTTTACCATCCACTCTCACCTGTGCAGTGGTGTGGGGAGGCCAGCAGCGACTGTCAACAACAGAAAGCTCAGCAGGTCTGACAGCATCTATGGACAGAAATGAAAGGACACTTCCTCAGATCTCGTACCTGGGGTATACTACATCACTGTAAGCACCATAGAGACTGCAGACTCACCTCAGACTGACACACACAGATATACACACACTAACACAAAGACATAGAGACACTCACTAATACACAGAAACAAATACAGACATGGGTTATCTGTCAGTATTTCTCGTGCTCCAGTGTGACCTTGTCAATATTTCACTTACTCTGTCTGGTGTGCGTCAGGGAGTGGGTTAGTATTGCACTTGCTCACAATAGCGAGTGAATCAGTATTTCTGTGTGGAGTGTGACTGTAGGACAATTTTAATGTTTGCAGATACCATACCTGGACGTATTATAGTGTGTGGAGGACAGTGTGGAACTCAAGCAGGACAGTGACACATTGGTGTAGTTTTCAGGTTTATGGAAGATCAGGATCAATGCAGAGCAGTGTGAAGTGATGCATCTTGGAAGGAATAACTCTGAAAGTCAATATAAAACATTCTGTACCATTATAAAGTGGGTGTAGGAGCCAAGGGCACTTGATGAATATGAATACAGATTATTGAAGATGTCAGGACAAATGGGGAGAGCAGAAAATTGTTTCAGCACCTGAAGTGTTTACAGGAGGAAGTGTAGGAGCTCCCTTCCTGGAAGGTGGTGGTGACGATGAGTTGTGAGCCCACCCTCCTGCCGACCAAGACCTTGGGGATTCCATTTATACCAGCTCGACACAAAAGGGAGATGGCATCAGAGTCACGGCTTCTATGTTGTGCCGGGGTAAACGGAGCTGCCAGTGGGTTTAAAGTGAGAATTACCCTTCACTGAACATTGCTCCTTACTCGGTCGGTGGGACGTGGATGTTTCAGAATCACCACACGACGTCCTGGTCCTCTCTGGCTCGTACCAGGGTCCTCCACACATGGCGGTGGGAGGGGGGGATGTGAGGGAACGGATATCAGGCATTCCACCACTCTGCTTGGCCCTTTCTGTCCTATTCCAGGCTGTTTCTCCTAGAATAGGAGAACGGGAGAGAGGGATGTTGGGGATGGGTGGCCCTGCTGTTAGTGCTGGTGTAGGTGGGGGACATGGTGAGGTGGCCGGAGACAGTCATCCCACAGTGTTGTATCTATGCAGTGTTATTGGTGTGTGTGTGTGGGGGGGGGGGGGGGAAGTGGTTTGGTGGGGGGGGGGGTAAAGTGGATGGGGAGAGAAAGAGAGAGAGAAAAAGAGAGACTGTAAGCAGTAATGAGAGTGGTGGAGCATGAGCTTTGTTCGGGAAGTAGGTGCTGTAGCAGAAATACAGTGAGTGCGAGGGAGCAGAGAGAATACATTGACCCTTATTCTGACAGAATGGGGAAGGTTATTGATTCTTTTCCTGTTTTGCTGGACATTTCTTCAGACCACAGATACTGCACTGAGCTGGGTGGTGATCTCAGACCATGCTCGGTGGGTCTGGTAGAATGGCCTATTCTTGGAAAAGAATGGTCCTCCTCTGTATTAGCCCATTCACCAGGACTTCCGTAACTCTGTTGACAAACGGTGGTGTAATTGCCTCTTATCTACCATGCTCGGGGTAAACTGCAGGGCAACTCCAAACAGAGAAACAGTGTGCCCATTGGCCTTTTGATGATGGCACCAGTGCCAGGGCTCACAGAATATTTAGAGTCATGTGGGCATTGGTGAGTACCTCCAACCATGAAGGAAATTGAGCTGGCATTGAATGAGAATGTCGCCATGGGGTGGGATAGATAGTTAATGAGGTGAGTTCGATGAGTTTTCACCAGGAAACTAGCTCAGTCTCATACAGACAATCCTTCTGTCATACTCAGTGAAAATGACACTGAGACAAATTATTGTTAGGTTTAGCCCAATGTGCCGAAGACTCTGCTGACCCTCCTCCCAGTTAAAAAGCTGCAGAACAAATGCTCATCCAATACTCTCCATCATTTGACCTCACACCAATATCCAGTTTACCCATCATTCATGGAAACATTGGCTCATGTTGCAGGATACTGTTGAAATGTCTTCATTTCAGCATTCCGGATCCTGGGAACACATCCTTCCATGAAATTGTCTCTCAGTCTCGCTCCGTCTATTCCACAAACCCCTCCCATGTGGTGATATTTAAACTGATTCCCCCACCATCGCTCTCAGACAGTGATGTTCACACTCACAGCACCCCCTTGTCATGGCACAATGGAGATATGGAGCTGTAAATGGGTGGGAGCTGCACATCCTGTCACTTCCAGCATGGGCTGCAAGTTTCCCCACACTGGGCAGTGATCTAACACAATGTTCTAATGTAGTAAACAATGCACTGGGTTGACGGACACAGTTCCACACCCTGCTCGCATATCTCATCTGGGTTTTTAGATCAAAGCACTACTGAGGCCAGAGTACCTTTCCACTCTGGTTAGATTGTCATTCTATTGCACAGTGCACCAACCCGGTTTGCACAGTGCACCAACCCGGTTTGCACAGTGCTCCCTGCTGAACACATATCTCATCTGGGTTTATAGAACAATGGACTGCCATAGTGTGCACAGTGTTCCACTGTGGACTGATTGCAGGGTGGTGTTCACCAGTACACTAGTCTGGTCTGCGCAGTGCTCCATGCCGAACAGATATCTCCTCTGGATTTATAGTGTCTGGTCTGGTTCGCTGAGGTGTATTTAGAATGTGGTATAACTAATACTTTCAGTTGATATGGTAATGCCTTTATTTTTGTTCTCATTCATGTGATTGGACCCTCCAAATTCTGATTCCTCCAGCCAGTCACATTCTTCAGTCTATCTCCATTGTTCGCCAACATGTTGTCGATGAGTAATTATCTAGTTTCAATGTGAATAACTGTTCTGTCTATTTCTTGGTCGTTGGCATTGCTCACCCTGGAGCATCGGGATTCGCCGCAATAAACCTCAGAAAGGTCATTCCTCAGAACCAATGCTCCAGGAAACATAACCCCAGCCCATTCATACTCTCTGCATACCTCAACATCACTCGACACCACCACCCTCTCCAAAAAATGTCAATAAATTTGGAAATCCTTTCTGCACTCTTTCAACTTTAACAACATCTTTCCTACAGCAGTGAGAACAGAATTAAAGGCAGTATTACAGAACTGGCTGAACCTAGCGTGTAGGCGAAAGTGAATATTACAGATGCGGGAGATTAGATTCAGGAGTATGGTGCTGCAAAAACACAGCATATCAGGCAACATCTGAGGAGCAGGAAAACCGATATTTACGGCGAAAACCCGATTCCTGATGAAGGACTTTTGTCAAAAACGTCGAATTTTCCTGCTCCTCGGATGCTGCCAGCCCTGCTGTGCTTTTCCAGAACCACACTCTGAACCCAGTGTATATCCCACATGGCCTCTTCCTTCAAAAACAGTAATTTCCCCTCCCACATGGTCGACGATGCCATCCAGAGCGTCTCATCCACTTCCTGTACCTCTGCCTTCAACTTTTTCCTCTCCAAACTTAATAGGGAAAGAACACTCTGTTCCTGGCCTTCCATCCCACCAAGATACAACGCAGTATCCTCCCCCATTTGCGCTACCTACAAACAGACCCCACCACCAGGAATATATTTCCCTCCCCACCCCGATCTACATTCCATTAAGAACATTCCCAGTGCGGCTCCCTTGTCGGTCCACGTCACCCACCAACTCTCCCTCCATTCCTGGCGTCTTCCCCTGCCTCCGTAAAAATTGGGAAACCTGCATCCTCACCTCGGTCCGAGACCCCAGTGGATCCCTCCACACCATTCGGAGTTTTACCTGCACTTTTACACACGTCGCCATTGCTCCTGATGTCTCTCTACACTGGGGAGACAGGACGCCAACGTGTGGAACACTTCAGAGAATATCTCTGGGACACCGGCACCAACCAACCCCACCACCCCGTGGCTGAACACTTGAACTCCCCCTCCCACTCCATCATGGACATGCAGGTCTTGGAGCTCCTCCACCAGTCAACTTCTGTGTGGGACCTTCCAACCACATGGGATCAATGTGGATTTCACCAGTTTCCTCATTTGTGCTTCACCACCTAATCTCAACTCCAACCTTTCAACTCAGCACCGCCCCTATGACCGTCTTCCTTTCCACCTATCTGCTCCACCCTCCTCTCCGACATATCACCTCAAACCCTAACTTCATCTACCTACCACATTCTCAGCTATCTTCCCCCAACCCCATCCCCTTCTCATTTATCTCTTAGCATCTTTGCGCGACAAGCCTCATTCCAGATTAAAAGCTTACACAAGAAATGTCGATGCCACTCTGATGCTGCCAGACCTGCTGTGCTTTTCCATCACCACATTCTCGACTTTGATCCCCATCATCACTTTCTCCCTTATGTTAATGTATCCAGAAATTTCCCCACCAATATATTTTGCAGGTGACCTGTTAATTTATCCTGTCCCCTTTACAAACATAGTGGGACACATACAGCCCTGCAGTGCTCTGGCAATATTCACACATACACGGAAAAAGTAAAAAAAAGGAAAGATTTATAGTCCATCCGTCAGTAACCCTCATCCATTCCATCCAGACAGAGTAAATATTCCCTTTTATTGCGATACGATATGTTATAGAAGGAAGGGGTTAACTGAACCTGTTTGTACAATGACTGTGATTAATGCCAGTCTCCATGTTTCGTAATTATCCCAGTGGAAGGTATCTCCCAATGATAAATGGGCTCCATTCAATGTCTTATGCCATAGAATGAGCGGGAGCATCACCGACAGCACTGACAGGGATCAGCAGCTCCAGAGAGAGTGGGAGAAGAGATCAGAAACGGAGAATATTCGATTGGAATTTTCCAACTGTGGATCAGAAACTGAGAACATTGGACTGACATGTAATAACAATGGACAGGAGTTTATCCGATGATATTTGATTTCTTTCGACATATTATGATTGGTTTTCATTATCAGCACGGATCAGTTATGCTCTTTGCATTATTCAATATTTTTATTATCCTCTCCTGTCTATCATCGGTGTCCCTGGTAAGTCTTACCGTCCAGACTTTTTTTCTATAACCCAGTTATGACTGCATTGCTGTTCTTTTATATAGTCTTCACTTCTTGCCACTTTTATTGTTCATCTTAACACTCTGAATCCATATTCACTCTGCAAACCGCTACTAATGACATCATTGATCTTGTTCAATTACTGTCTCCCTCCTTGCTTCTGGCAGTGTTACTCATGGGTCTCTACGTTGACCTGATCATGTTCAGACGTGAACCATTGTCTCTCAGGAGAAAGTAACGAATGGAAATACTGGAGATCAGAGCTGAAAATGTGTTGCTAGAAAAGCGCAGCAGGTCAGGCAGTATCTAAAAACCAGGACAATCCTGAAGAAGGGCTCATGCCCGAAACGTCGATTTTCCTGCTCTTTGGATGCTGCCTGACCTGCTACGCTTTTCTAGCAACACATTTTCAGTTCATTATCTCTCACCCTTGTTATCTAAATATTGGGAGTGTGGAGGTCATTGTCCTCTATTATCTTTACAAACTCCATTTCCTTCCTGGACAACCATCCCATCCTGGCCAATATCTTTTTTTTTCATTCATTTGTGGGACTTGGGTGTTGCTGGCTGGCCAGCATTAATAGTCCATCTCGATTTGCTCTTGAGGAGGTGATGGTGAGCTTCTTTATTAAATTGCTGCTGTACACATGCTGTGGGATGGCCCACAATGTCATTAGGGAGGCCATTCCAGGATTCTCACCCAACGACTGTGAAGGCACAGCGGTATATTTCCAAGTCTGGGTGATAAATGGCGTGGAGGGGAACTTGCATGTTGTGGTTGAAACTGGCGAATCACAAATATGGTAATCCCTTTGGCCATGAGCTGATTTCTGACACGATTCCTTGACCATTATTAACTTTAACTATACACTGGTAAAGAATGTACTTCACTGGCTTAATCCATCTGCTGTTTGAAACTTGGGCTGTGTAATACAGATTTAATGATGACAACATTTGCTGCTGACACTCGTGAGTTGAAACCTGCAGAAACAAACATGATTCGAATTCAGACCGAAATTCTGTCCATCTGTCCTTCATGTGTGCACACTAATCAATATCGCTATTGTGTGCGGCAATGCCTTTATTTTAATATTCTCAAACACTTTCACTCATCTGTCCATGAAACTTCCTTCAGTCTCTCTGTGTCTATATCCAAATCCCTGCTCATTGTTCATATTTAACCTGGTTTCCCTTAAGTGTATTTTAATTTTCACATTCAACCATCCCAAATACACACACACACACACACACACACACCTTATCCTGGTCCAATGGAGATAGAAATCTTCCCCTGCTGTGTGTATTTGATGCGTGTATCATTCCCATATGATAGTAAAGGTTTGCAGTTCTCCTCATGCTAGGCAGATAATCCAGATTACTGAGCAATGCACTAGCGTGGCCACTCAGCTCTCCATGTTGGTCTGTCATCTTGTCCCAGCTAATGTTGTTTGAAGTGTTCTGTGAAACCGATTCAGAACTTGATGAAACAAACCATTTCAGCTGATCTGAAAATACCTTTATTCAATGTTCTCATTCTTATAATTTCGTACTGTAAAGGTTTCATCCTCCATTTAGTCCCACTGCCCTTTCTTTTTCTCCATATTTCCACAACATGTTCTCAGTAAATTAACTGTTTCCAAATTTAATATGAATCTCTCTGTGCCTCTGTATCTTTCCCTGGCCTTAGTTTTTGGTTGAAAATGTGTTGCTGGAAAAGTGCAGCAGGTCAGGCAGCATCCAAGGAGCAGGAGAATTGACGTTTCGGGCATGAGCCCTTCTTCAGGAAATTCATGCCAGAAACGTCGATTCTCCTGCTCCTTGGATGCTGCCTGACCTGCTGCGCTTTTCCAGCAACACATTTTCAGCTCTGATCCCCACCATCTGCAGTCCTCACTTTCTCCTTGGTTTTTGGTTCCCGAGTGTATCGAGTGGTGGCATTGTGAAGTGCAGAAACAATGACTGGTATGTGTCAGGCTGCTGTTCACTTCCCAGTGTGTCCCATGTGGTGCGCCATGGACAATGGGGTGGGGTGGTGTGGCGGGCTGTTGTTCACTTCCCCGTGTGTCCCATGTGCTGCTCCATGGACAAGGGGATGGGGTGGTGTGTCAGGCTGTTGTTCACTTCCCCGTGTGTCCCATGTGCTGCTCCATGTTGGATAGGGGTTGCAGCAGCTTTGAATCTGCGCCTGTCCCCTGAAATTGTGACTTGTATGTTTGTCCCTTTGAACTGATTGTGCAAGACTGAATGGCCTTGGGTGTGTCTTTTTGCCATGGGACGTATTTACGGGGTTGTAGTACATTGCAATTTTTCATTAGTAGAAGGTATTGTATCTATTACTCTGATAAGATTTCCAGTAGTTCAGTTATACTGTATTCCTCTTCTTTTTGTAAATGTTATTATTAGAATGTTTAAATAAAAAGGTGTGTTGCTTTAAGCTGTGTGGTTTGACCAACCGCAACACATCTGTAACACTCATTTGGCATCTACCTTTATTATAAGACAAGGTTAGCGTCCAGGCTCCCATCTGTAACTATTTTAAAGCAGTCTGATCTGGTCCATAGCATACTTTGCAATATTGTTTGGTTCGAAATCAGCAATACCAAATTGGGTTCAGAATTAGAATCCCTACCGTCTGGAAACAGGCCATTTGGCCCAACAAGTCCACACCAACCCTCTGTAAGAAAAGGAGAAATAATTACAGCTGTGCCTTGGCATTTACATTTTTGATTGAAACGCCACCAGAATTTTTAGAAATGGCTGGAATTCAATTGTTGATGAGGCAGCTTGAACACAAAAAGGAATTGAAAGAGTTTGAAATACGATTAAAAGAAAAATTAAAAGAAAAGGAGTGGACTAAGAAAGACAGAAAAATAAAGAAGGAAAGTAGAAAGAGGGAGAGAGTTTCAAATTCAAAAGTTAACATTTTGAGAGGAAAGTCAACTTAGAAAACAGAGATGAAGGTAGATGGAACGCTGACACGAGAGGATAGTGAGGAGGAGCAGATCTATGGTAGCCAAAGGCCTGGTGGGGATCTATTTAAAAAACCTCCAGTCATTGTCTACATTTGAGGAGAGGGATGTAAAAGCCTTTTCAATTTTATGAAGTGGCTAAACGAATGCACTGATCAGTGACCATATGAATTTAGTTGATCCAAACAAAGCTAGTAGGTATAAGGAGTGAGGTATTTGCATCCCGATCGGAGGCGGTATCTGACCAGTATGAGAGGGTGAAGAAAGCAATCTGAAGTGCATATGAGCTTATGCCAGAAGCCCACAGACAGCATTTTAGGAATCTAAAGTAGCATCCCTGGTTAAACGTACATTGAGTTTGAAAGAATCAAACAAAGTAATTTTGAAAGCTGGGTAAGGGTATTAAAAAGAGAACAATCTATGACACTCTTAGAGGGATTCTTACTTTGGAGTAGTTCAAAAATTCACTTCCTGCAGTCATGAGAACTCGTGTGGAAGAGCAGAGAGTTACAATGGCGAAATTAGAAGCTGAAATGGCTGATGATGATAAGTTAATTCCTGAGTCAAAGTTTGGCTTCTGTTAGGCATTGAGAAGAATATGCAAGATCTTCTTAAAACATATACCTGTGAGAGTAAGATTTGCTAGTGTCAGTCAAGAGTAGCAGGTAAATAGGTTACAGCATTGAGAGGTACAGAAGCCTGTAATTACTGAGACATGAGGAGACTTGTCTTCAGGAAATTCATGCCAGAAACGTCGATTCTCCTGCTCCTTGGATGCTGCCTGACCTGCTGCGCTTTTCCAGCAACACATTTTCAGCTCTGATCCCCACCATCTGCAGTCCTCACTTTCTCCTTGGTTTTTGGTTCCCGAGTGTATCGAGTGGTGGCATTGTGAAGTGCAGAAACAATGACTGGTATGTGTCAGGCTGCTGTTCACTTCCCAGTGTGTCCCATGTGGTGCGCCATGGACAATGGGGTGGGGTGGTGTGGCGGGCTGTTGTTCACTTCCCCGTGTGTCCCATGTGCTGCTCCATGGACAAGGGGATGGGGTGGTGTGTCAGGCTGTTGTTCACTTCCCCGTGTGTCCCATGTGCTGCTCCATGTTGGATAGGGGTTGCAGCAGCTTTGAATCTGCGCCTGTCCCCTGAAATTGTGACTTGTATGTTTGTCCCTTTGAACTGATTGTGCAAGACTGAATGGCCTTGGGTGTGTCTTTTTGCCATGGGACGTATTTACGGGGTTGTAGTACATTGCAATTTTTCATTAGTAGAAGGTATTGTATCTATTACTCTGATAAGATTTCCAGTAGTTCAGTTATACTGTATTCCTCTTCTTTTTGTAAATGTTATTATTAGAATGTTTAAATAAAAAGGTGTGTTGCTTTAAGCTGTGTGGTTTGACCAACCGCAACACATCTGTAACACTCATTTGGCATCTACCTTTATTATAAGACAAGGTTAGCGTCCAGGCTCCCATCTGTAACTATTTTAAAGCAGTCTGATCTGGTCCATAGCATACTTTGCAATATTGTTTGGTTCGAAATCAGCAATACCAAATTGGGTTCAGAATTAGAATCCCTACCGTCTGGAAACAGGCCATTTGGCCCAACAAGTCCACACCAACCCTCTGTAAGAAAAGGAGAAATAATTACAGCTGTGCCTTGGCATTTACATTTTTGATTGAAACGCCACCAGAATTTTTAGAAATGGCTGGAATTCAATTGTTGATGAGGCAGCTTGAACACAAAAAGGAATTGAAAGAGTTTGAAATACGATTAAAAGAAAAATTAAAAGAAAAGGAGTGGACTAAGAAAGACAGAAAAATAAAGAAGGAAAGTAGAAAGAGGGAGAGAGTTTCAAATTCAAAAGTTAACATTTTGAGAGGAAAGTCAACTTAGAAAACAGAGATGAAGGTAGATGGAACGCTGACACGAGAGGATAGTGAGGAGGAGCAGATCTATGGTAGCCAAAGGCCTGGTGGGGATCTATTTAAAAAACCTCCAGTCATTGTCTACATTTGAGGAGAGGGATGTAAAAGCCTTTTCAATTTTATGAAGTGGCTAAACGAATGCACTGATCAGTGACCATATGAATTTAGTTGATCCAAACAAAGCTAGTAGGTATAAGGAGTGAGGTATTTGCATCCCGATCGGAGGCGGTATCTGACCAGTATGAGAGGGTGAAGAAAGCAATCTGAAGTGCATATGAGCTTATGCCAGAAGCCCACAGACAGCATTTTAGGAATCTAAAGTAGCATCCCTGGTTAAACGTACATTGAGTTTGAAAGAATCAAACAAAGTAATTTTGAAAGCTGGGTAAGGGTATTAAAAAGAGAACAATCTATGACACTCTTAGAGGGATTCTTACTTTGGAGTAGTTCAAAAATTCACTTCCTGCAGTCATGAGAACTCGTGTGGAAGAGCAGAGAGTTACAATGGCGAAATTAGAAGCTGAAATGGCTGATGATGATAAGTTAATTCCTGAGTCAAAGTTTGGCTTCTGTTAGGCATTGAGAAGAATATGCAAGATCTTCTTAAAACATATACCTGTGAGAGTAAGATTTGCTAGTGTCAGTCAAGAGTAGCAGGTAAATAGGTTACAGCATTGAGAGGTACAGAAGCCTGTAATTACTGAGACATGAGGAGACTTGTCATTGAGAAGGATTTTTGGAGAGATGAGATTTGCTCCTTTATGTAATGTGTAGTTGGAGTGTCCGGTGAAACCATCAACAGAAATATTCCACAATTGGGAAAGAGGCCTTGAGCTTGACCTTACAACATTCCAGCATTTAACTTGTAAATAACGATTCTGAGACAAATCGTTATATTGATCACAACACCTAAACATTTTTGGAGAAATTTAAGGAGAAAACTTCCAGTCTGTTCAGACAGCACTTATTACTGATGACATCCAATTTGGAAGTTATACAGGTGACTGGACGAGAAACCGTGCTTGCTGATAAGGTGTCAAAACTTGGATGAAGAAAAACAGAGGCGTTCTGTGGCAGGAGTAAACTGACTGAAATAGAATGGAGTTGTGAATGTTTGCATGCTTAGTGTCAATAGAATGTATGCACATATTGTAGTCTACTGTAACAGTAAGAAAAGGGGATCAAAATGATTCTATCTGTGAATATTGATGGGTCATTTTTTTCAAAGTGGAAGGTGTGATGATACTGTCACTTTAAAAAGGTTATTTTCTTGTGGTTTTGTTTGAAGAGAAGATTTAAATAGAGAAATGCCGAACTGCTGCCTGAAAATGGCAGAAGTAAATAACTCAGGAGGCCTTTAGGTTTTATTAAATGATGGGAACAATGGAAGGACAGTGACAGCTCTCTCAGACCAGGTCTTCTCGTTTTGTTTTTCAGCTGCAGCAACCAAAAGCTGCTGGGGATCCCAGAAGGGTTGCAGGTTTCAATACATGATCTCTAGCTGCTATTCTCCCTGAAAACTCTCTTGAATTTGCTTCCACCTGGATTGGAGAACTGCACATAAGATTCTGAGTTTGAATTTACCTTTTTGTCAAGGGGCATGTTTATGGTAGAATCCTGTATTAGAACGGGAACATCCCATAAACATGCCCCTTGACAAAAAGGTAAATTCAGTTAATGAGTAAAAGGTACTGTATCTATTGTTTGCTTAAGTGTTCCAGTAAAAAAGCTATCCCCAATTGTTCATCTCTTTGATTGTGGTTTAACTAGAGTGTTTGAATGGATTGCATTTTGCTTAGTGTTGAACAGATTGGCCAATCACAACACATCGGGAACATCCAATTCACATCTACGTTTAAAAAAAGAAAAATATTTTGTGGTGGTCTGGCCTGGTGTATAACACTTGCAGCTGAGGGACCTCTGACTGCATCCCGTTATTGAAAAGTTCGTGGAGATACTGGAGATGGTTTGCTGGAGGTTGCGCTGTGAGCTGCCTCAGACATTCAGGGATACACGAGGATTTTGTGATCCAACTCTGAAGGGAGCATGGGGACTGTAGTTACAGCATCTGGGTCTGCAATATGAACAACAAATGGAACATAGGCTGCAGAGAGGGGAAGCTCTGAAACCACGGAGTAAGCATGTGTAGGGAAAGGGATCTGCTGTATCCACTCCGGGTTTTCCAAGACCAGCTACCCAAGGGACACTTAACCCAGGAGCAAGGTGTGAGGGGTCCCTGACTGAACAAGGAACTGGACACAGAGCGGTGTCATCTCCGTCAACATGACCTGCAGCTTCCCACTGCGGGAGGACGGTACTGCCAGTGGCTGTTAGTGTCACTGATTCATTCAGCTTCTATGATCTGGAACGCTTCTGGCAGCAGTGCATGACATATCTGTCATCTCCCAGCATTTCAGCATCAATGTCACCGTTCAGTGATGGAGGATCTATGTGGTGGATGAGACGAATGCTTTCTCCTCAGCAGGGTGTATCCTTGTTTTCCCAATATAATGGGATTCCCGATGTTGTACATAGCTCTATAGGGTTCCATGTCAATGGGGAGAGGTAGAAGAACTGAAGGAACTCTCACTTCATTGATGTTGCAGTGTGCCCATGCACAATACATCATGTTGGTGAATACCCCTGTCCTGGAAGCAACCACAGCCTCTTCATTCAGAAACAGCCATTCCCAGCGTACTTGGATGTCCATTTGGAAATAAAGGATGGAATCTCAGATAAAGGCCGTCCTCTTCATACACGGCTCAAAACGCACACACCCCCACCACTCCGCACCACCCACCAAATGCATAAACATATCCCGTTTGTACTGACAGCATTGGTTCCACTGTCCATAATTATTTGTGGCATTCATAAATGATCTAGATGAGAATGTGCAGGGGGGTTTCATAATTAAGGTTGTGTTTGACACAAAGATTGGCCGGGTGGTTGGCAGTGAGGAAGATATTACAGGAAGATACAGATGGAATGGTAAGATGGCCAGATGGAAAGTAACCCTGATAAATATGAGGTGATAGACTTTGGAAGAAGGAACCAACAATAGGGACATGCAAATGAATGGCAGCACACTGGGAAGCTCAGAGGGTGTTTCTCCACAGATCCCTGACTGTGATTGCACAGGTTCACAAGTTAGGGCAAAAGTGAGGACTGCAGATGTTTGAGATCAGAATCACGAAGTGAACTTCTGGAAAAGCACAGTCGGTCAGGCAGCATTCAAGGGGCAGGAGAGTTGACGTTTCGAACATAAGCTTTTCATCAGGAATGATGGCCACATTCCTGATGAAGAGCTTATTCGCGAAAAATCGAATTTCCTGCTTCTCGGATACTGACTGATCTGCTGTGCTTTTCCAGCAACACACTTCTTGACTGAGTTTAATATGTTACTTAAGAAGGCAGAGGGAACCGTAGGCCCAACCTTCATTCCCCAACATATACATTGTCAGAGCTATACAAGTCTATGGTTAGACCAAGATGGAATACTGTTTATAGTTCTGGGATCCTTATTACAGGAAGGATGTGATTGTAGTGGAGGGGTGCAGAGGAGTTCACCGGGATGCTCCCTGGGGTGGAGCATAGCAGCTATGGAGAGAGGCTGGGTAAGCTCGGGTTGTTTACTTTGGAGCAGAGAAGGCTGAGGGAGAGATGATTTAGTAGAATACGATTACAAGAGAGATTTTCAGAAAGATTTTTGCTGAAGTCCCAAGCCCAGTGTGCAAAATCAAATCTTGTGGGATTGTGGTGATTATTCAGATATGTTTTCAGAATGGATCAGCTGGCAGGAAAGAGTGAGTAAACGTTTTAAATTTTGATTTTTATGACCCGGTGCATTTTACATGATCGATACAATAAAATAGTGTGAAAAGTGGTGACAATTGAAGAAAATGGAATAAACAGAGGAAACAGCTTGAAGAGAGCTGATGAGTTGTGAAACAGCTCTTCACTATGGACCACCCTTGCAACCCAATCCCTCCAAGACAGCTGCATCACCATCTACACCAGGCCCCAGCAACATTGAAGATGCTGATCCTCAGGCACCATCTTTGCCATTGGCCAGATACTCCTTCATCACCGGCTTGTTGCCCTCTGTGCCAGACCCTTCCAATGTCAAAGATATGTCTCTTAATGCTGGACCCACCTCACCGACGTTACCATGATGGCCTTCCACTATCCGCTTCACCATCACCAGTGCAGGACCCAATCATCAACAAGTCTCTAATCCTCAGGCATCACTCTGCTGTTGGCCCCTATCATATCCACGTTGCCTCTGCTGATGTAGCCGCTGCCAATTCCACGTACTGTGCTTACTCCGGAAAAGTAAGTAAGGACTCACTCTCCTCCGCACTGGGCTCAGCTTGAGCTCCAAACCATGGGGCTAGTTTGAGGCCAGTAAGTTACAAAGAGAAAAGTGGGGGAGAAAATAAGAAAAAGAAAGCAGGTTAGTTTGTACAAGCTCCAGCAGAGGAGACCTTGGGCCGGAAACACCGGAATAAAAGGATCCTTTTATTGGAGATGAAGGTTCTTGGAGTAGCTCAGGAATATGTCCTTGGGTCCCAGCTATTTCCAAACATCTCAAACATTTGGTTGATGAAATCAATTGCAATATATCTCAGTCTGCTGTAGGAGAAATGCAGTGAGGAGATGGTCAGCCAAAATGAGAAAGTGGGAGGCTCACAGTGTTGAATAACCAACTCCTTTCCTGATGTTTCAGTGCAGCGTGTGGGAAAACACGGTAAAAGTTGTCACAAACTCTCACATGTTCGGGAGGAGGTCTCTGCAGGGTCGACAGGATTGTGTTTCCCATTCTCTTTTCTGATACAGAGGCTGGTGCCGGCTGTTTTGTCTGGTTTTATCCGTTAATGTCTCGGAGCAATTTGGTACAATTGAGTAACTTGCTTGGCCGTTTCAGAGCCCATTGAAGAGTTGATCGCATGTCTGGGTGTCTGGAGTGACTTTTAGGCCAGACCAGGAAAGCATGGGAGATTCACTTCCTGAAAGTACATTGGGGAAGCAAACTGGTGTTTAAAATCGACATTGGCTTCACGGTCACTGTTACTTACACCAGATTTTGAATTTCGACATTTTATTAATTGCTTTTGACTTCCGACAGCTGCCAGAGCATTTGCTTGGTTTGGATCCGTAATCCACTGACATTTCCACAACAGCACCATCTCCACATGGGGACTCATCGGAAACCACACTGAGCAGGTATTTTTTGTGCTGCTTCAAAGTGCTGTCAAAAAGACCTCTCACCCATCTGACTGAGGTAATGGAGTTGAGGGGATGATATTGGTCATACTCTAGTTATTTTCCTCTTAAGGGACTTGTCATAGTCATTTTCCACATTGCCAGATAGATGTCAGAATCGGAAATGGAATGAAACAGCTTCCTCAGGGACAGGGCTTGTTGTATATTGCCTATGTCGTATCTACTGTGTTGAGATATGTCTTCATGTCACATAGAGCGAATGAAATTGTTTGAAAACTGACATCTGTGATTCTGTGGGCATACTGATGAGGTGAGTTGAATCATAAACTCAACACTTCTGGCTGAGTATGGTGTAGATACAAATCCATGTTCTATTGTCTTGATGTGCAGAGCTGTTCCATTATTTAGGATGGGGACATGTGTATGACACTCTCCTGCAGTGAGTTGATTAATCCATTTATGACTGGGGGGTGTGGCAGAACTGCTGAGATTCGATCGGATCTGTTAGTCTCGGGATCATTGCGCCCTCCATGTAAGATGTTAGTCCTGCTGTTTGGAATATAACCAGTCAAGTGTGGGATCTATAACGGGTTGTCATCAGTTTTAGGTACACATGGTTCTGACCCGGGCATGTTTACCCACACTCGCCACTGAACCATAGATCAGCTTGATGGTAATGGTAGACTGAGGGATTATCTGGTGCAAAAAGTTACAGATTATAGTTTGATATAATTCTGCTTCTGCTGTTGCTGTGGTCTACAGCACCGCATGGAATACACGGTTTGAGCTGCAATATCTCTAATACAGTTCTGCTGCCTGTTCCCCAGTTCACACTGAGACTCATTCACCCATCAGCCCTGTACTCAGTGACCTACTCTGGTTTCTGATACACGTCCAATTTTATATTCTCATTCCACTGAGGGTCTCTCCATGGTGTCACACTTACAATTTGTCTCATTCCTCAACACACTTTAATATATTCATCTGAATCATTTCCCTTCCACTATGTGCGACCTTCTGTGTTTAGAGTGAATACGTCTCCCTCTGTTTCTCTGCCTGACTAACAGTAAGAGCTCTGTTGTGTCAGTGATGCCAGCCTCATGTAGTTTCAGAACCAATGAATTTGTACATCTTGTGTAGTCTTTCACTTCCCGGTATATGGTGCTCCAGGTTGGACAGGGGGTTTGAGCAACATTGACACACATCTTTGAAACGTCTTGAAAAACAGAAATTGTGGGGAGGTTAAGCAGGTCTTGCCTCATTTGTGGAGTGAAATTAGAGTTAATCATTGGTTCCAGTGATCATTCTTCATGGCTCGCAGATTACTTTTTTATTCTGGATTCAGATGTCCGGAATCAACAATTATTTGCTTTATTGAAAATTTGTTTTGTTCATTTCTGGAGAAACAAAGCACATCTGCAGCATCTACAGTGACAGAGAAACAGAGTTAGCGTTTCAAGTCCAGTGTGACACTTCTTCAGAACAGAAAAGGATTGGAAAAAGGGCTTTTCAACCTCTTGCCAGAGGTAGAGGAGGGGTGACGGGAAACAGATGATGTGGAGGCGCAATGTCACTGACATATGGAGTTTTGTTTTTGGTAAAAGAGAATCAAATGTAAAATGAGTATATATCAGATTGTGAAGAGTGGAGCCGGGTTTCTTAATTGAGTGCAAGACAAAAGATTCACAAACAGGGCAAATTCATTGGGAGCCAGGAGAAGGAATGTATGAAGATTTGAGAAAAGCCATAATGGCATCAGGCTGTGAAATTATGGAATTGAATATTAACTCCTACAGGCTGTAACGTACCAAAGTCTAAAGTGAGGTGTTACTTGAGCTTGGGTTGTGCTTCATTGGAACATTGCAGCAGCCCAGGACCGAAATGTTAGCATGAGAACAAGGTAGGTTATTGAAATGGGAAACAATGAGAGGGTCAGGGCTCTTCCTACAGAAAGATTGGGAGTGTTCCTCAATGCAGTCTCTGTTTGTTCTCCCCAGTGTAAATGAGAATGCATTGTGAGGGGGGAAATGACAGGAGATTGGATTGAAAGAGTACAAGTGAAATGCTGCTTCACCTGGAAGGTGTGTGTTGAGTTGTTAAAAAATGAGGAACAAGTCAGTGACCTTTTCAAATGTCCCAATGTATTTCTTCTTATATGGTAGACTACATTGTTCCAAA
The DNA here is from genome assembly GCF_020745735.1 of Hemiscyllium ocellatum. Taxonomy (NCBI): domain Eukaryota; kingdom Metazoa; phylum Chordata; class Chondrichthyes; order Orectolobiformes; family Hemiscylliidae; genus Hemiscyllium; species Hemiscyllium ocellatum. The sequence continues at coordinate 308,881 of NW_026867893.1, forward strand.
ACTTGGAGAGAGTAAGTACTACAGGTGCGAGAGGCAAGAGTTAATAAACTTGGAGCCGGATAAACACAGCAGACCAGACAGAATCAGAGGAGCAAAAAGGCAATATTTTGATCTTGGACCTTTCGTCAGGACTGGCGAGGGGGAGGGGAGCCCAGAAATGGAGTTATTGGATATGGAAGGACGAAGGGTAGGTATGATGGTCGTAAATACATGCAGGTATGAGGTTACTGTGATTCGTCAATGGGAAGGGTAAAGCGGATATGTGAGGGATAAGATGTGCACGTGGGTCTGGTCAGACAGAAGGGACATGGAGGAATTTTGGCGCTGCTGCAGTCAATATTGAGGCCCTTGTGATAGCATCTCCAAAGGTAAAACCTCAGGTGGTGCTCCTCTGACAGTGGACAGGCTAAGGATGGGCATGTCCCCGGACGAGTTGGAGGGGAATTAAAATGGAAGGTAACTGGAAAGTCGGGTTGGTTGTTGCGTGCAGAACACTGGTGCTCCATATAGAACCTGATCCTGCCCCACCAAGCACGTCTCCAACTCCCAATGTGGTCTCCTCTCTATCAGGGAGACCAATGGGAGACTCGGGAACATATTCATGGAGCATCTGCTCTCTGCACGCTTTAACCAACCCAGCATTCCAGTTGCCATCCATTTCAATTACTCCCCACCCCCCACCCCCCAGCTCATCCGGCCACAGGTCCATCCTTGGCCTCCTCCACTGTCAGAGTGAGGCCAAACAGAAACGAGGGAACGCAATCTGATCTTTCAGCTGGAGAGTTTACAGTTCACAGGTCTCAATACTTACTTCACTGGCTTCGAAATCTCTCCACCCACAGCCTTATTCCATGTTCCCCTTCCCTGACCTGACCTAAGCTGTCCATCTTCCTATTCGCATATCCGCTGCACCCTTCCCATTGACCATTCACATTATCGCCCTACTTCATCCTCATCGTCATCCCATCTAGCCTTCCCTCAGCCCCACGCCCCTCCCACTATTTACTTCCCGGCTCCCCTTCCCCCGGCCCAATCCTGATGAAGTATTTCAGCCTGAAACGTCGACATTCCTGTTCCGAGGATACTGTCTGACCTGCTGTACTTTTTCAGCTTCATATATATTGCTATATCCGCAGCAACAGATTTTATTGTGCTTTTTATACATTTTTTTAGTCTGTTTACTGACAAACTTACCTCAACATTCTCACTACAGGGTCTAGGAAACAGTCTCTTTGTCACTAATGCTCCTGTCTGCTTCGAAATTATTTCCTTTGTTTTAACCGTACTTTCAAGTCTGCTGTTCGCAATAGCATTGTAAACGTAACTCTTGTTATGCTGCAGCTTAATCACACCACGTCCAATATACTTCAGAACTTTCTTGTTCTTATACTCCACGCATCTATTCATACACGTAAGGATCCATTAAGTCCTTCTATACAACAGTTTGAACTAGCCTGGCCATTCGTAATTTCCTGTCTCCTGTGTCCCTCTCTCCTTTAACAGGGTGGTTACATTTACCAATCCTTCCTCACTCCAAAATTACCTGAAATATCTCCAGCAGTGCCTCCATAGTCACCTTCGGCATTCCTTTAGAACTATGGGGTGTTCTGCAATTGGTCTCGCTGATTGATCCAACTTCACCTTCCCCAACTCCTTCTCCTTACTGGTGGTCACTATACTCACCTCTACCCGCTGACTGTCTTAAAGTTCTGACATTTTGCTGGTGTCTTCCAGCGTGTAGACTGTTGCAATGTATTCAATTCCTCTGCCATTCCGTTGCTTCCCATAACTATTCAAGCTTCATTTTCCAACATTACTTTGTTTGTTCTTTACTCCCTGTCTTCCTTGTTATATATCTACAAATCTCTTTCAATATTCTTTTACATGATTAACAAGCGTAATATCATATTTCACCCTCTCTTCCCATTTGCAGTTATTAGATATCCGTGCTGGAATTTATAGGCTTCCTAATCATCTAGATTCCCAATAATCTTCACCACATTGCGCGCATTTTCTTTTACTTTTATTCTGGCCCAGAGTTCGTTGTCACGCATGGCTGCCTTGTCTTCTGCTGAATATCTTTCTTCTTACTTGGGATGAATTTCTGATGTGCTACTGAATTATCTCCAGAAGCTCCTGTCATTGCTGCTTCACCATATTGCCGTGCTCAGCTCCCCTTCCAACTAACTCTAGTCAACGCCTCCCTCCTGTCTTTTTAGTTTCCTTACTCAATTATAAGCCATCTGATCCAAAAGTGAGCAATAGATGTAAACTGAAAGAGGGAGGTTTGAGACGTGGGACACGAAGAACGATTGGAGGATTTATTAGCTAGATGGAAAGATCGAGACAGAGAGAGAGAATATAGACGTGGAGATGTAAAAATAGGGAAGGCTACATGATTGATAGAATTAGATGTGCTTCCGTATTTGGTTTGACAATTCCTGTGTGCTGTGGTCCTTTGTACGGTGTATATGCAACAGATTAATAAGTTGAAATCCTGGATTTGGTGACAGAACCTTTATCTCCATCAATATGACAAGCACCACCTGTTGGCAGAACCCAGTATATGTTTCCTGGTAAAAAATGGATTAACTGAAACAAATTGGAAAACCAGAAGTGGGAATTTATAACATCCAACCCTTTAAGAATGAAAGATTAGATCAGCGAATGCCAGAAAGGGGCAGGAGCCAGACGGTACGTTGAGAGAAAGGGAACATAACATCACAGCTGAAGATTAAATAACATATTAATCTTTTATCAATTTTGTACATCACATGCATCATGATTGTTAACTGTGTCTCTCTTGTTCATTCTGAATATATTGCACACATATGAACAATCGTTCCTATCTGTGCGCACACACATACACACCATTATTTGGCCATTCCATTTGAAATGATTCTGTTTTGTTTACATTGTCACTTGCCATTCCTTCTTCTGAATATTTTCTGTTCCTTTCACTGCAATCTTTTTATTCTGTCCGTCAAGAAGACACTGGGGACTGATGGGGATGTCACTTTACTCCTCATCAGTCTCCACAGCCACTGTCTTCTATTCCTTTCTGTTTCTTAACCCATGAAAAATACATACTATGTCTGACCCTTGAATCCCAACAAACAGGTCAATTTTAAACAGAACACTTACTTTTGCGCTAAGGCTACAAAAAAATCTCAAAAAGAAAAGGCATACAAATTATGCAATAAGATGTTTGGATCTTTACGAACAGATTATAGAATTGCATTGTGTAAACGATAAACAATTAACTGGTAAGAGCTGTGAGAGTAAAATCCAGGGGAATCCGTATTTCTTGTGTATGTTCAGGGCAGTTGTGCCCAGAAGCAGTTTTATATTGGAAGTTGTTGTGGTGGAGGATACTTCAGTGTCGTAACAACATCTTGATTGACGCTGTGTAATGATGATTATTCAGGCAGATTACTACCCCATCCTCGCTATTGTTGGTGTTCCTGGTGCGTCGATTTCGGCCCATGTACTCATGCTCTAACCCGTAGCTAATGTCATCGTTTTCTCTGTAATGCATATTTGGCAAAGATCCAAACTATTGTCTTCACTTTCAATCACAATCTCCATTTCTATTCCATGAATTTCATATCCCTTGCTTCCAAGCATCTGAGGAGAAACTAAAGTGTTCATAACCACAATTGCCTCATTTTATCCTGAGCTGATTTATATCTCAATATTCCGTCTACCATAAAACCTGTCCACTCCCACCTTCACAATATCCCAGTCTTCACTTCTGCCTCAACACTGTTTCTGAATAAACCATCATTCACACCTTTCCAGTTACAATTCTCTTCTGGCAACTCTTCTCGTTACACATATTTTAATCACAAACTTTTTCTTACCTCGACTTCGACCTATGCCAGGTGCAAAGTTTGAAGTCATTTTGATTCTAAAATGAGTTTCAGCATAACCTATAACCTCACACAAGGGAGAGGACTATGCTGTCAGTGACCAGGAAGTGACAGTTTCATTGAACTATCTTGGTTCTAGAACTTTCTGAGGGGGAGTGAGTGTCCCGTCCATCATCTCCCAGTTGCAGTGCTCCGAGGTATTCACCCAGTGACAGTATACATCTCTGCCTCCTGCTGAGGGTAATAACTTCGCACTGTCTCCACAATGGAAGGTACTGAAAATCAACTAGAAATAATATAGGACAGATTGACTGTTGAAAATCAGAACATGTGCATGATTAGAATTAATAAAGTGGACTTACTCAAAAACTAATTGAATTGAACTTTGGCAAGTTACTGCACCCAATGAGCTATATCCCAAAGTTTTCAGGGAAGTGGCAATACAGCTAGTGAAAGTGATGTAGAGTCATACAGAACAGAAACAGACCCTTTGGTCCAACCAGTCCATGCTGACTATTCCAATTCCAAACTAACTTAGTACCACCGCTTGGCCCATATCCGGCCAAATCTTTCCTATTCATGTACTTATCCAAATGTCTTTTAAACGTTGTCATGACAAGAAAGAAGTATTGATTACCCTTCAAACTTCTTTAGACTCTGGAAATTCTCGGTCCTGCAGACTGGAAAGTAGTTATTCTAATCCTAAATATTTAAAACCGGAATGGAAGGGAAACGAAAAAAAAAGTGGGTACCTTGATGTCAGGACTGAGGAAAATATTAGAAACTTTTATGTGAATTTTTATAATTAGACACTTGGGAAATCATGATATGACTTGGCAGAGTCAGCTTAGATTTAGAAACCGGAAATTACCTTTGAGAAACCTGTGGAGTTTGTGTTAGTTGACGCTTCCACAAAAGAGAACCAGTGGGAGTGGTGTATGTGAATTTGCAGAATAATTTTTACATTGTTGCTCACAAGTGAACAAAGGAAGTTAGAGTACATTGATAAGTTGCAGACGGGATGATCTGGATATACCACATGGAATGATAATTGGTCAATGGAAACAATACAGAGCTTTTGTACTTTTATGGACTGAAGGCAGTTACTCATGGGATATCACAAGTTTCAGTGTTTGTACCACAACAATTTGCAAGGCAGAGAAATTATTTGGATGTAAGAAATAAACAGCATGCATCTCACTTTGTGTTGATTAAATGGTACAAGGTTGAGAAGTGTTGTTTTTAAAAAGGGCCTGAATGTCCTTGATCATGAGTCACCAAAAATCGCACCTCCAAGGGCGTAAAGTATTGAGCACCTTGTACAGTGTGCTGCCCTTCATTGTATTATGATTCAAGTGCATAAGTAAAGCCGTCTTCCTGTATTTGCCAGGCCTTGATGAGAGAGTATTTGGGGCACTGTGATCTCCTTTGTAAAACACGATCTAATTAACACAAACAAGTATCAGCAGTCTACTCCATGAGATGATGACACCATGAAGAGATGGTGATGGAACTAGGTATTTAATCTGTCGTGATAGGAGACAAAGAGGGATGATTATGTTTAAACTTGAGGATTAGCAAAGATCGCACATTTCTAAAAGAGACACTGTTAGGGTGAGAAATGATTAATATATTAGATTTATTGTCACATGTGCCGAAGTCCACTGAAAGCTTTATTTGCGAGCAGTACAGACAGATGACAGTAAGCATGGACACACAGATCGTAGGGTGAAAAATAAACTTGGACAGAACAAGGCGTGCAGGTTACAATACGCAGGATATTCAAACAAACACGATCAACATGAACAAGATTATCTTTATTTGGAGTTACAGAGTCCAATCATCAGTCTAATATAGTACCCTTAATACTCTATGTACCTGAATTAACTCTCCCTACATTAATGTGCTGCTGGGATGAGGTCCTACAAGAAACATTTCGGGAGTTATGAGTCAAGTTTAAAAAGTGGGACCTCAGAGGCAGTAATCTCAGGATTGCTTCCATGTGTCAAGTGCTAGTCAGAGTAGCAAAGATAGAATAATCATGAAGAATGCGTGGCTTGATAGATGGAGCAGGAGGGAGTGGTCCAGATGTTTGGGATATTGGGACCGGTTCTCGGGGATGTACGACTATTACAAATTGGGCGGTCTACATCTGGATAGGACTGGAGCCAATGTCCGATGGAGTGCATTTGCTAACGCTGTTGGGAAGAGTTTAAACTAATGTGGCAGGTGATCGGGAAAAAATGAAGAGTTTGGTGAACGGAAAGGAGGTAGTAACTAAAGCATATATAACTAGATCATGAAATCAGCATGACTGAGGTGTAGAGGAGGCAGGAAGCGGAGGATGAACACAGAAAAACTTGTAGTTATAATGCAAGAAGTATAGTAGGTAAAGCAGATGAACTTAGGGCTTGGAATAGTACCTGGTAAAATAATGTTATTGACATTACTGAGACTTTTTGAGGGAATGGCGTGATTGGCAACTAAATATCCCAGGTCATTAATGCTTCAGGCGGGATAACGAGGAAGGGAAATGGGGTAGAGTAGAAACGTCACTGGTCAAAGAAGATATCACGGCTGTGCTGAAGGAGTGCACCATGGATAATTCGAGCAGTGAGGCAATAATGGGCAGAGCTCAGAAATAGAAATGATGCGTTAACAATGCTGGGTTTGTACTACAGGCCTTCCAACACCGATCGAGATACAAATATATAGATAGATCACAGAAAGATGTAGGAGCAACAGGATGGTGGTGATAGGAGATTTTAATTTTCCCCAACATTGACTGGGATTCACTTAGTGTTAGCGGTCTAGATGGAGCAGAATTTGTATGGACCATCCAGGAGCATTTTCGAGAGCAGTGTAGAAATAGTTCAACTCGGGAAGCGGCCATGCCAGATCTTGTGTTGGGAACTGAGGCCGCCCAGACAGTGCAAGTTTCAGTAGGGTATTACTTTGGAAATAATGATTACAATAGTCATGGAGAAAGAATAGAGTAGTCCTAACGGAAGTGTGCTAAACTGGGGGAAGGCCAACTATAGCAATCTCGGCAAGAGCTGGGGAACGTGTATTAGAAACAGCTGTTTAATGGGAAATCCACATTTGATATGTGGAAGGCTTTTGAAGAGAGGTTAATTATTGTTCAGGAGAGATATGTTCCTGTGAAAATTATGTATAGAAATGGCAAGGTTAGGAAATCATGGATGACAAGTGATATTGTGAGACTAGCTAAAAGGAAAAAGAATGTGTACATAATGTCTAGGCAAATGAAGATAGAGGAAGCCTTGGAAGAATGTTTTAAAGTAGGACCAATCTGAAATGAGGAACTAAGAGGGCGAAAAGGGGTCATGAGATATACTTACGAGCAGGATTAAGGTAAACGTCAAAGCTTTTTGGTCATATATAATAAACAAGAGGGTAGCGAGATAAAGGGTTGACCCACTCAAGGACAAACCAGGAAAGATATGTTTGGAAGCAGAGAAATCTGGAGAGATTCTTAATGTGTACTTTGCATCGGTATGGAGAGGGGCATGGTGGATGTTAAGGTTCGGGATAGATCTTTGATTGCTCTTGATCAAGTCTGCGTAAGGAGGGAGGAAGTGTTGTGAGTTCCAAAAGACATTAAGATGGACAAGTCCCCAGGTCAGGATGGGATCTACCCCAGGTTACTAAGGGAAGCGAGAGAGGAATTAGCTGAGGCTTTAACAGATATTTTTGCAGCTTCCTTGAACACGGGGGAGGTCCTTGGGGAATGGAGAATTGCTAATGGCGTCTCCTTTATTAAGGAATAATTCATGTAATAACAGACCTGTGAGTGTGACGTCAGTGGTAGGGAAGCTACTGGAGAAGATACTGAGGGATAGGATATATACCCATTTGGAATAAAATGACTTCTCAGTGCTAGGTAGCATGATTTTGTGCAGGTAAGGTAATGGCTTACAAACTTAATAGAATTGTTTGAAGAGGTGACAAAGTTGATTGATGAGGGAAGGGATATAGATGTCATACAGATGGACTTTAGTAAGACGTTTGATAAATTTCCCCATTGCCTGATGAAGAAGGTGAACTTGTATGAGTGTTTCTAGCTAGATGAATAGAGATCTGGTTCGGCAAAAGTAGACACAGAGTAATGATGGAAGGAAGCTTCTCAAAATGGACATCTGCAACCAGTGGTGTTCCACAGGGGCCCTTGCTGTGACCATTGTTTTTTTTGTGATATACATAAATGATTTGGAGGAAGGTGTAGTTTGTTTCATTAGCATATTTGCAGGTGACACTAAAATTGGTGGAGTAGCAGACAGTGAAGGGGACTGTCCGAGGATACAGCAGAATATAGGTAGATTGGGGAGATGGGCAGTGAAATGACAGATGGAGTTCAATCTGGACAAATGTGAGGAGATGCATTTTGGACAATCCAATTCAAGAGTGAACTATGCAGTAAATAAAAAAAAACGTCTTGGGGAAAATTGATGTACAGAGACATATAGGTGTCCAGACCCATTGTTCCCTGAAGATGGCAAGGCAGATCAGTAGAGTGGTCAAGAAGGTGTACGGCATGGTTTCCTTCATTAGACCTAGTACTGAATATAAGAGTTTGCAGGTTGTGTTACAGTTGTATAAGACTTTAGTTCAGCCATATTTAGAATACTGCATACAGTCTGGTCGCCACACGAGCAAAACGATGTGGATGCTTTGGAGAGGGTGCAGAGGAGGTTCACCAGAATGTTTCCTGGTATGAAGGGTGCCAGCCATAAAGAGAGATTGAACAAATTAGGATTATTTTCATTAGGTAGACGGTGGTTGAGGGGTAACTTGATCCTTGGATGGCGAGGGATATTGAGGCTCTGGTAAGGACAATAAAGAAGGCATATATTGGGTTTAAGATATCGGGCTTAAGTCAATCCTTAGATGACTACACAAAGTGTAGAAGCACCCTGAAGAGGGGAATCAGAAGCCCTAAAAAGGGCATGACATGGATCTCTCAGAAAAGGTGAAAGATAATACCAAGAGGTTCTCTAGTCATGTTAAGAGTAGAAACGTGACTCAGGACAGAATAGGTCCCCTTACTGATGAGCATGGCCGTCCTTGTGTGGAATCAGCAGGAGGTGGGGGGAATTGTTTAATGAATACTTCTCCGCCAGGAGCAAATGATGCATACTAAGGAAATAAGGAAAACAAGTGGGAATGTTTTGGCCCGCATACATATCACCAGAGTGGAGGTATTTGCTGCCTTAAATCACAATAAGGTGAATAAATCGCCTGGGCAAGAACATGTCCATCCTCGTATGTTATGGGAGGCTAGGGAAGAAATTGCAGAGGCCCTTGCACAGATTTTTGTTTCATCGTTTGCCACTGGAGTGGTTCCATTGTTTAAGAAAGGTAGCAAAGACAACACAGGGAGCTCTTCGTCAGTGAGCGGAAGATCAGTGTTAGACAAGTTGTTGGAGACGATAATGAGAGACAGGATGAACCAATATTTGGAAATTCAAGGTCTGATAGAAATAGTCAGCCGGATTTGTGTGCGAGAAATCATGTCAGAAAAAACTTTTAAATAGTTTCAAAGAGATAACCGTGAGAATAGATAAGGTTAGGACAATGGATGATCTGTATACGGACTTTAATAAGACGATTGACAAGGTTCCATACGGCAAGTTAGTCAGTGAGTTTAGGTGACCTGGGCTCCAGAGAGAGCTAGCTAATTGGATTCAAAATTGGCTCGATGGTAGGAAGCAGAGGGTGATGGTTGAAGATTGTTTCTCAGACTGGAGGTCTGCAACTAATGGTGTGCCACAGGTGTCGGTGCTGAGACCTTTGTTATTTGTTATTTGCATAAATGTTCTGAATGTGAATCTACAAGGCATCATGAGGGCCATAGAAGCAGAAATTGAAATATTCAGCTCATCGAGTCTGTTCCACTATTCAGTCATGGTTCATAAGTATCTGAACCCCTTTTTTCTGCTTTCTCGCCACAACCCTTGATCCCCTTGACAATCAAGAATTTGTCCATCTCAGTCTTACATATACTCATTAACCTGGCCTCCACAGCTTTCTGTGGCATTGAATTCCATGGATTCACCCCTCACTGGCTGAAGAAGTTTCTCTTTATCTCCGATCTAAAAGCTGTTCCTTTTACTCTATGTCTGTGTCCTCGGGTCCTAGTCTATTCTACCAATGGAAACATCTTCACAACATCTGTTCTGTTCAGACTATTCAGTATTCGGTATATTTCAATTAGATCTCCCCTCATCCTTATAAAATCCATTAAGCAAAGATCCAGAGTCCTCAAAGGTTCCTCGTATATCAAGCTTTTCATTCCTGGGACCATTCTCGTGAAACTCCTCTGGACACGTTCCAAGGCCAGTCCATTTGTTCTGAGATAAGGGGCCCAAAACTGTGCAACATACACCAAACACACCCAAGAATGTTACTACATTTATGGATGATGCAAAATTAGGATGTATTGTTGATTGCGATGAACATTATCAGAAATAATAGTGGGATTTTATTTTGATGGGGAAGTGAGCTGAGAATTGGCAACTGAAAGTAAATATAGAAAAGTCGGAGTTGTTACACTTTGGAAAGTAAAAGAAAGATAGGGCTAATACAGTAAATAGTCAGGTTCTGAGCAGAGTTGTGGAACAGAGGGACCTCGGATCACAAGTGCATACTTCACTGGAAGAGGAATCATGGGTAGAAAGGGCGGTGAAGTAGGCATTTAGACTGCTGGCCTTCATCTTTCAAAGCATTGAAAATAGGAGTTGGGACATTATGCTACCATTCTGTAAGCCGTTAGTGAGGCCACACTTGGAGTATTGTGTACAGTTTTGGTCACCCTGTTAACCTGAAAAGAGTGCAAAGAAGTTGAACAAGGATGTAGTAGTTACGAAAACTGCACCTACAGCTCCAGCACAGGGATTACCTATTTCATTAAGAACAATGAAGACAGTCGCTTTGTCTTGGCTGAAAAAAAAATGTCCGGGTTTAGTATAGATAATGGAGGGGGCTTCCCAATATGAAGCAGGCCTGTCTTTGTGACTACCCTGAATGTATGGGTAGTCCATTACTGCAAAATATGGTCGCACTGGGCTCTTAGGGTGAAAGTTATTCGAAAAAAAGTGGTGGGTCTTTCAGTAAGAGATGTGATTGTTGTCGCAGACTGGTTCCTTCCATCCCACAATTGAGAAGGTGGAGGTGCTATTAAGGGTCTCATAGTAAGGTGTGTGCCATTAAATACCACAAAGAGCCTGAATACCCACAATAACAGAGACACACTCCTCCAGTAGGTATATGCATGAGATGCGAGGCACCACAGGGAAGCAGTAGCGTTTGGTACATTGGACCGCAGCACATGGAATAAACATAGTCACATTCACTTAAGTGCATCCCATCCTGTACAGTTGGAACAAATTGGTAGGCTTCCCCGGACTTATTATAGGAAGTCCACAGGCGAGCATTTGGGGATAAGTAATAATCAAAGGAAAGATTATATACAATAAATGCCTCACAGGTATTCCATACTCCGTAGTTGGGATTCAGGAGGAGGAAAGGGGTCAAAGAGCCCTTTGCTGATGTGAGGGCGTAACAGACTACTTCATGCTGGCTGAATATTTTATGATGACTTTGTGAAAGCAAATTGTTAGTGAAGGACAACATCTCCCCGTTTCTCTTTTGTGACGTGCCGATTTAGACCTCTTTGAGTAGAGGCAACGCTTACCAGGAACACCAAAAGGACAACTGAAATCAAACTGGCACGAAACACCTTGACAGGGTAAAGACCATTGAGACTTGTTCCGTAAATGTACTGCCCGATCTTCTTGGTGCAGCTGACCATTGCGGCAGTCATTCTTGGTAACATTCCATGAATCAAAGGAATCATTTTCTCGGGCACGTAAGGACATCTTTTCAGCTACTGTTCCTCATGATCACACTGGTAAACACCCCCCTTTTCAGCACGAACCCCGGTGACAACGAGTCCACACAACAGACTAAGTTCTATCTTTATCATAACGGTCGTTCTGCATTAAGGATCAGGGTATGTAAAACAGAAGAAGAATTACGAATCAGAACATGCAGCTATATCATAGTAGACTAGTTTGTTACAAACTGTTTCTGGTTTGTCTTCAAGTTCCCATCGTCTCCATTTCCATCATCACCACCACCACAATCCACCCCATCACACCCCCCGACCCCGAAAGGGGCTCATCTAATGACCTTGGAATAATGAGGGTGAACCCAGGCGAAATGACCGGCGACGTTTACAGCAGTCAGACTGGTGTGGAAACCCTGGAAGGGCCCTTGCCATTGAGATTGGAGGCTGCAGCTTGTCCAAATCATGATGAGAATAAAAGAGTTAGGATATTCAACAACTGGGATATTGTTGAGGGAGGAGAGCTTCTCATGAGTAGCACAGACCTTAGAGTGAAGATCTCCCATAACTTTGGTCAATGAAAGAACACAGGAGGACATATCCGTAGTCATGTGTTTGAAAGGAATAGGGGAGGAAGCATCATCCCAAGGCGAGAGGACGCTCGACCTCGGATATTTCGGCTGGGGACAAGCGAGTTTTCCCCACAGGAGTTCCTTGTAGGTGGAACAGTAACACCACCCTAACCCAGGAAAGACCTGTCTCAGAAGTCCATTTGGCAAGTTTAGTTTTCAGACTCTGGTCACCATGCTCCACGAGCCCTGTTGCCTGTGGGCAATAAGCACAATGACGTTGGTGGTGGATCGCAAAATGAGAGCATAATCCCTCATTAATATCTCCAATGAAATGGGGGTCATTGTCAGAATGTGGAAAAAAGCAAATACCAAAGCAGGTTATAATCTCAGTGAGTAAAATATTTACAGCAATTTTAGCAGTAGCGTTGATGTGGGGTAAGCTTCAACCCATCAAGGAGAAAAAATCAACAATGACCAAAACATACTTGCAGTGCTGACAACTTTGCAACTCAATGAAGTCTTTAAGCATCTTTTGCAGTTGGCATTAGTTTGTCAGAGGTCGACCCATACTTGTCAGAGAACACAGAACATAGAAAGTACAGCACAGAACAGGCCCTGTGACCCACGATGTTGTGCCGAGATTTAATCCTAATGTAAAATATAGTAACAACCTACGCACCCCTCAACTAACTGCTATCCATGTGCATGTCCAGCAGTCACTTAAATGTCCCCAGTGACTCTGCTTCCACCAATACCTCTGGTAACGCATTCCATGCATTCACAACTCTGTGTCAAAAAGAAACTATCTCTGACATCTACTTTATACCTTCCTCCTAACATCTTCAAAGAATGAGTTCTCGAACCAGTCAATCCTGATCTGGGGAAAATTCTCTGGCTATTGACTCTATCTATTCCTCTCTTTATTTTGTACACCTCTACCAGCTCTCCTCTCTTCCTCCTTCTCTCCAGAAAAAAAAAGTTCCGAGAATATTCAACCTTTCTTCATAAGGCAAGCCCTCCAGTCCAAGCAGCATTCTGGTAAACCTTCTTTGCACTCTCTCCCAAGCTCTGTATCTTGCCTATAGTAGGGTGACGGGAATGGACACAATATTCCAAGTATTGACTCACCAGGGACTTGTAGAGTTGCAGCAAAACTCCACGGCGCTTAAACTCTATCCTCCATTAATAAAAGTCAAAATACCATATGCTTTCTTAACAACCCTATCCACTTGTGTGAAAACTTTGAGGGATCTATGTATTTGCACACCCCGATCCTTCTGTTCTTCCACACTGCCAAGAATCCTGTCTTTAATCCTATATTCAGCATTCGAGTTCCACCTTTCAAAATGCATCACTCCGCATTTATCCAGGTTGAACTCAATCTGCCATTTCTCAACCCAGCTCTGCATCCTGTCTATGTCGCGCTGCAACCTACAGTAGCCCTCTATAATAACGAAGACACCTCCAACCTTTGTGTCATCTGCAAATTTACTAACCCATCCCTCAACCTCCTCATCCAAGTCCTTTATAAAAAACTACAAATGGCAGAGGCCCAGGTACAGAGCCCTGCGAGACCCCACTCAACACGTTTGTCCAGGCAGAATACTTTCCATCTAGAGCCACTCTCTGCCTTTTGTCAGCCAGCCAATTCTGTGTATATCTGTTGCATGCCTGGAAACAGAATGTTAATGGAAGGTTGTCTGTGTATGTCTGACTAATGGTCGATAATAGGGTGGTGGTGCAGGTTTGTGGGTATTTTCTGTATATACCTGCTTAATGACAGGAGACAGACTGGGATGGTCGAAGTTTGTGTGTTTATTTCTGTGTATATCTGCTCAATGGAAGGAGAGCAGGATGGTGGTGGAGGGTTGTGTGTGTGTTTCTGTGTATATCCGTTTAATGGCAGGAGATAGGGTTGTTGCGGAGGGGTGTGTGTCTGATTCTGTGTATATCTATTTAAGGGCTGGAGACAGGATTGTGGTAGAGGGTTTTGCATGTGTGTTTCTGTGTATATCTGCTCAATGACAGAAGAACATAGTGGTGGTGGAGGGTTATGTGTGTATTTCTGTGCATATTTGATTGATGACAGGAGACAGGGTGGTTGTGGAGATTTGTGCGTGTGTTTCTCTGTGTATGTGCTTAATGGCAGGAGACAGGGTGGTGGTGTGTGGGTTTCTGTGTATATCTGTTCAATGGCAGGAGACAGGGTGGTCATGGAGTGTTGTGTGTGTGTTTCTGCTTATATCTATTTAATGGCTGGAGACAGGGTGGTAGTGGAGGGTTTTGCATGTATGTGCGTTTTTGTGTATACCTGTTTAAGGGCAGTAGGCAGGGTGTTCGTGGAAGGTAGTGTGTGTGTGTTTCCGTGTATAATTGCTTGATGGCAGGAGACAGGGTTTGAAGGAGGTTTGAGTGAGTGTGTGTGTATGTTTCTGTGAATATGTGCTTAATGCCACGAGACAGTTTGGTGTGTGTATGTTATTGTGTACATCTGTCCAATGGCAGGAGCAGGGTGTTCATGGAGTGTTGTGTGTGTGGGTGTTTCGGCGTATATCCTTTTAATGGCAGGAGACAGGGTGGTGGTGGAGGGTAGATGTCTGTGCTTCTGTGTCTAAGTGCTAACTGGTAGGAGACAGGGTGCTGGTGGAGGGCTGTGTGTGTGTATGTTTCTGTGTATATTTATTAAAAAGCAGGAGACAGGGTGGTGGTGGTGGTGGAACGTTGTGTGTGTGTGTTTTTTTTCCTGTGTTTGTCTGTTTAATGTTTGTGTTAGGGTGGTGGTGCAGGGATGTGTTTGTTTTTCTGTATGTATCTGCTTAATGACAGGAGACAGACTGGTGATGGTGGAGTGTGTTGTGTGTGTCTGTTTCTGTGTATGGCTGATTAATTGCAGGAAACAGGCTGGCGGTGGAGCGTTCTATATGCATGTGTGCTTCTGTGTATATCCGTTTAACGGCAGGAGACAGGGTGGTGGTAGAGGGTTGTGTGCATGTTTCTGTGTATACCTGTTTTAAAGGCTGGAGACAGTGTGTTGGTGGAGTGTTGTGTGTGTGTGTTTCTGTGTATATCTGATTAACGGCAGGAAACAAGGTGGTGGTCGTGGGATGTAAGTGTGTGTTTGTGTATATTAAGTGCTTATTGGCAGGAGACAGGATGATGGTGGAAGGTTGTGTATGCATGCCCGTTTCTGCATATATCTGCTTAAGGTAAATAGGCAGGGTGTTCATAGAACATCGAACATAGATCATCACAGCGCAGTACAGGCCCTTCGGCCCTTGATGTTGCGCCGACCTGTCATAACACTCTGAAGCCTATCTAATCTATACTATTCCATGCACGTCCATATGCTTGCCCAATGACGACTTAAATGTACTTAAAGTTGGCGAATCTACTAACGTTGCTGGCAAAGCATTCCATATGCTTACTACTCTCTGAGTAAAGAAACTACTTCTGACATTTGTCCTTTATCTGTTCCCCCTCAATTTAAAGCTCTGCCCCTTTGTGCTCGCCGTCATCATACTTGGAAAAAGGGTTTCCCTGTCCACCCTATCTAACCCTATGATAATCTTATTTGTCTCTATTAAGTCACTTCTCAGCCTTCTTCTCTCCAACGAAAACAGCCTCATGTCCGTCAGACTTTCCTCAGAAGACCTTCCCTCCATACCAGACAACATCCTATTAAATCTCCTCTGCACACTTTCCAAAGCTTTCGCAACCTTCTTATAATGCGGTGACCAGAACTGTACATAATATTCCAAGTGCGGCCGCACCAGAGTATTGTACAGCTGTGGCATAACCTAATAATTCCTGAATTCTATCCCTCTATTTAAAAAAAGTTAAATCATTGTATGCCTTCTTAACAATACAGTCAACCTGGGTGGCACCTTTCAAGGATCTGTGTACCTGCACACGGAGATCTCTCTGCTCATCTACACTACCAAGAAACTTACCATTAGCCCAAAGCTTTGCATTCCGGCTACTCCGACCAAAGTGAATCACCTCACACTTGTCTGTATTAAAATCCATTTTTCACCTCTCAGCCCAGATCTGCAGCTTATCTATGCCTCTCTGTAACCTACAACATCTTTCGTCACTATCCACAACTCCACCGACCTGAGTGTCATCTGCGAATTTACTATCCCACCCTTCTACTCCATCGTCCAGGTCCTTTATAAAAATGACGAACAGCAGTGGACACAACACCGACCCTTGAGGCACACCACTAGTAACTGGACAGCAGGATGAAAATTTCCCATCAACCACCACTCTCTGTTTCCTTTCAGCAAGCCAATTACTGATCCAAACTGCTATAACTCCCACAATCCTATTCCTTCGCATTTTGTACAATAGCCTACTGTGGGGAACCTTATCAAACGCGTTGCTGAAATTCATATACACCACCTCAACCGGTTTACTCTCATCCAACTGTTCAGTCATCTTTTCAAATACCTCAATATGGTTTGTGAGGCACGACCTAACCTTCACAAAACTGTGCGGACTATCCATAATCAAATTATTATTTTCCAGGTGATTATAAATCCTATCTCTTTTAACCTTTTCCAACACTTGACAAACAACTGAAGTAAGGCTCCCTGGTCTATAATTACCAGGGTTGTCTCTAATCCCATTCTTGAATGGTGAACCACAATTGCTATCCTCCAGTCTCCTAGCACTATTCTTGTAGACAATAACGATTTAAAGATCAATGCCAAAGTTCGGCAATCTCCTCCCTGGCTTCACAGAGGTTCCTTGGATAAACCCCATCCGGTCCAGGGGACTTATCTACTTTCACACTCTGCAGGATTTCTAATACCTCTTCCCTGTGAATCTCAATCCCACCTAGTCTAGTTGCCTGGATATCAGTATTCTCCTTGGCAACATTGTCGTTTCCTAGAGTGAATACCGTCGAAAAATATTAATTTAGTGCTTCCCCTATCTCCTCTGACTCCTCACACAACTTCCCGTTTATCCTTGATTGGACGTAATCTTACTCTTGTCATTCTTTTATTCCTTAAATACCTATAGAAAGCCTTAGGGTTTACCCTGATCCTATCCGCCAACAGCTTCTCATGTCTCCTCCTGGCTCTTCTGAGCTCTCTCTTTCGGTCTTTTCTGGCTACCTTATAACGCTCAAGCGCCTGACTCTTCACATCTCATCCTAAAATAAGTCTCCCTCTTTCTCTTGAGCAGATATTCCACGTCCTTCGTAAACCCTTCGTAAACAGGGTCCTGCCTGTTGACAGGTACATACTTATCTAGGACACTCAGGAGCTTTTCATTGAATAAGCTCCACATTCCTAATATGCCCATCCACTGCAGGTTCCTTCCCCATCCTACGGTTCCTAAATCTTGCCTAATCGCATCGTAACTGCCATTCCCCAAGCTATAAATTTCGTGACAGGTTGTGTGTGTGTGTGTGTGTATTTCCGTGTATAACTGTTTGATGAGAGGAGACAGGGTGTTCAAGGAGGTTTGAGTGAGTGAGTGTGTGTGTGTGTGTGAGTGTGTTTCTGTGTGAATGTGTTTCTGTGTATATGTGGTTAATGGCACGAGACAGTTTGGTGTGTGTGTGTGTGTGTGTGTGTGTGTGTTTGTGTATATCTGACCAATGGCAGGAGGCAGGGTATTCATGGAGGGTTGCGTGTGCTAGTGTGCGTGTGTCAGTTTCTGCATATATCTGTTTCATGGCAGGGGACAGGGTGGTGGTGGAGAGTAGATTGTCTGAGTTTCTGTGTCTATGTGCTTACTGGTAGGAGACAGGCGGTGGTGGAGGGTTTCTTTTGTGTGTGGGTGTGTGTTTCTGTGTATATAGGTTTAATGCCAGGAGACAGAGTTTTGGTAGGTGGTGTGTCTGTGTGTGTTTTATTTTCTGTGTATGTCTGTTTAATGGTAGGTGATAGGCAGTTGGTACAGGGCTGTGCGCGTTTTTCTGTTTATATCTGCTTAATGACAGGAGACAGACTGGTGGTGTTGGAGGGTTGTGTGCATGTGTGTTTCTGTGTATATTCGATTAATTGCAGGAAACAGGGCGGTGGTGGAGGGTTGTGCGGTGTTTCTGTGTATATCTGTTTAATGGCAGGAGGCAGGGTGGTCGTGGAGGGTTGTACATGTGTGGTCCTGTGTATATTTGATTAACAGCAGGAAACAGAGTGACGGTCGAGGGATGTGTGTGTTGGTTTCTGTATCTATCTGTTTAATGTCAGGAGGCAGTTTGGTTGTGGTGGGTTGTGTGCGTGTGTGTTTCTGTGTCTATCTATTTAAGGGCTAGAGACAGAGTGGTGGTGGAGGGTACTATGTCTGTGTTTCTGTGTATAACTATTTACTGGCATGTTGCAAGTTGGTGGAGGAGGGTTGTGTATGTGTGTTTCTGTGTATTTGTGCTTAATGGCTGGAGACATGGTGGTGTGTGTGTGTTTCTGTGTATATCTATTCAATGGCAGGAGACTGGGTGGTGTTGGAGGGTAGAGTGTATTTGTTTCTGTGTCTATGTGCTTACTGGCAGGAGACAGGGTGGTGTTGGAGGGTAGAGTGTATTTGTTTCTGTGACTATGTGCTTACTGGCAGGAGTCAGGGTGGTGGTGGAGGTTTGTGTATGTATGTGTGTTTCAATGTATATCTGTTTAAGGTCAGTAGGCAGGGTGTTCGTGGAAGGTTGTATATGTGTTTCTGTCTATATCTGTTTACTGGCAGGAGACAAGGTGGTGGTCGAGGGTGATGAGTGCGTATTTCTGTGTATATCTGTTTAATTCCGGAGACAGGCTGATGGTGGAGGTTTATGTGTGTGTTTCTGTGTATACCTGTTTAATTGCAGGAGACAGGGTGGTGGTGGAGGGCGGTATGCGTTTGTTCTGATTATATCTGTTTCATGGCAGGAGACATGGTGGCGTTTGAGGGTTGTGCTTGCGTTTCTGTGTATGTCTGCTTAATGGCAGGAAACAAAATGTTGGTCAGGGATTTTGTGTCTGTGTGCGTTTCTACGTCCATCTGTTTAATGGCAGGAAATAATTTGATGGTTAACAGTTGTGTGTTTATGTATTTCGATATATATCTGTTTAATGGCAGGGGACAGGGTTATGGTGGAGGGTTGTGTGTTTGTCTGTGTTTCTGTGCATGTCTGTGTTTCTGTGCATGTCTGTTTAATGGCAGGAGACAGGGTGATGGTGTTGAGATGTGTTTGTGTTTCTGTTTATATCTGTTGAATCGTCGGAGAGTGTGTGATGGTGGAGGGGTGTGTGTGTGTGTGTGTGTGTGTGTGTGTGTGTGTGTGTGTGTGTGTGTGTGTGTGTGTGTGTGTGTGTGTGTGTGTGTGTGTGTGTGTTTATATGTATATTTCATTAATGGCAGCAAACATGGTGGTGGTGGAGAGTTCTGTTTGTGTGTGTGTTTATGTGTATATCTGTTTAGTGGCAGGAGACAGGGTGGTGGTGGAGTGTAATATGCGTGTTTATGTGAAAATCTGCTAAATGGCAGGAAATAAGGTGATGGTGGAGGGTTGTGTGTGTGTTTCTGCATACATCGGTTTATTGCCGGGTGACAGGGTGGTAGTGGAGGGTTGAGTGCATGTGTTTCTGTGTACATCTGATCGATGGCAGAAAACAACGTGGTAGTGTAATGTCGTGTGTGTGTGTTTCTGTGTATATATGTTTAATTGCAGGAGACAGGATGGTAGTGGAAGGTTGTGTGTGTGTTTCTGTGTATAATTGATTTATGGAAGCTAACAGGGTGGTGGTGGTGGGTTCTCTATGTGTGTGTTTCTGGTTTTATTTGTTTAATTGCAGGAGACAGGTTGGTGGTGGAAGGTGGTATGTGTTTATTTCTAAGTACATCTGTTTCATGGCTGGAGACATGATGGCGGTTGATGGTTGTGCGTGTCTGTCTGTGCATATCTGCTTAATGGCAGAAAACAATGTGGTGTCTTGCCGTTGTGTGTATTTCTATGTATATCTGTTTAATGGCAGGAGACAGGGTTGTGCTGGAGGGTGCTGTGTGTGTGTTTCTGCGTATATCTGTTTAATGATAGGCGAAAGAGTGGTCGTGATGGTGTGTGTGTGTTTTTGTGTATATCTGTTTAATGACAGGAGACAGTGTGGTGGAGGATTGCCCAGATGTTTCTGTAAATATCCATTTAATTGCAGGAGACAGGGTGGTTTTGGAGGTTGGTGAGAGTGTGTTTCTGTATATAACTGTGTAATGACTGTAGACAGGATGGTTGTGGAGGTTGTGTGTGTGTTTCTGTGTATATCTGCTTATTGACAGGAGACAGGGTGGTGGAGGAGGGTGATGTGTCTGTGTGTTTGTGTGTATATATGTTTAAATGCAGGAGACAAGGTGGTGTTGGAGGAATGGATGTGCATGTTTTGGTGTATATCTGTTTAATGACAGGAGACCGGGTGATGCCGGAGGGTTGTCTATATGTTTCTGTAAATATCTGTTTAATTGCTTAATGACAGGAAACAAATTGCTGTTGAAGGTGTGTGTGTGTGTGTGTGTGTGTGTGTGTGTGTGTGTGTGTGTGTGTGTGTGTGTGTGTGTGTGTGTGTGTGTGTGTGTGTGTGTGTGTGTGTGTGTGTGTGTGTGTGTGTGTGTAGGTCTGTGTAACGGCAGGACACAGGATGGTCGTGGAGGGTTGCATGTATGTGTTTCTGTTTATGTCTGTTTAATGGCACTGCTGCCTCACAGCACCTGAGGCCCGGGTTCAATTCCCGACTCAGGCGACAGGCTGTGTGGAGTTTGTAAGTTCTCCCCGTGTCTGCGTGGGTTTCCTCCGGGTGCTCCGGTTTCCTCCCACAGTCCAAAGATGTGCGGGTCAGGTGAATTGGCCATGCTAAATTGCCCGTAGTGTTAGGTAAGTGGTAAATGTAGGGGTATGGGTGGGTTGCGCTTCGGCGGGTCGGTGTGGACTTGTTGGGCCGAAGGGCCTGTTTCCACACTGTAAGTCTAATCTAATCTAAAAAAAACAGGGTGGTGTTGGAGAGTTGTGTGTGCGTTTCTGTATATAACTGATTAATGACTTGAGACAGGGTGGTGCTGAAGATATGCGTGCATGTTTCTATCTATATCTGTTTATTTGCAGGAGACAGAGTGGTGGAGGAGGATGGTGTGTGCGTTTCTGTGTATATATATTTACTTGCAGGTGACAGGGTGGTGGTGGAGGGATTTGTGTATGTGTTGTTTTGTGTATCTGTTTATGGGTAGGAAACAGGGTGGTCGTAGAGGTTTGTGTGTGTGCGTGTTTCTGGTAGATCTGTTTAAGGGCTGAAGACAGGGTAGTTGTGGAGGGTTGTGTGGGTGTATTTCTGTATATCTCTGCACAATGGCAGGAGAACAAGGTGATGTTGGAGGATTGCGTGTGTGTTTCTATGTATATCTGGATATTGGCAGGAGAAAGGGTGGTGGTCGAGGGTTGTGTGTGTACATTTCTGCATATATCTGCTCAATGGCAAGAGAACAAGGTGGTGTTGGAGGTTTGTGCGTGGATAGGATGTTCGTGGAAGGTTGTATGCGTGTTTCTATGTATATCTGTTTAATGGCAGGAGGCAGGGTGGTAGTCGAGGGTAATGCGTGTGTGCACTTCTGTGTATATCCGCCCAATGGCAGGAGACAGGGTGGTCTTGGAGGGTTGTGTGAGTGTGTGTTTCTGGTAATATCTATTTAAGGGCTGGAGATAGATTGGTGGTGGTGTAGCATCTTGAATGTGTGTTCCTGTGTATATCTGATTAAAGGCAGGAAACACGGTGATGGTGGAGGGATGTGGGTGCGTTTCAGTGCATTTCTGTTTAATGACAGGCGACAGGGTGGTGTTGGAGGAATGGGTGTGCGTGTTTCTGTTCATATCTGTTTAATGACAAGAGACGGGTGGTGGTGGAGGGTTGTCTATAAGTTTCTGTAAATATCTGTTTAATTGCTTAATGACAGGAAACAAATTGCTGTTGAAGGGTTGTGTGTGCGTGTGTGTGTGGGTGTGCACGTGTGTATGTGTGTCTGTGTATGTCTGTTTAATGGCAGAAAACAATGTGGTGGTGGAGGGTTGTGTGTGTGTTTCTGTGCATGTCTGTTTAATGGCAGGAGTCAGGGTGTTGGTGTCGAGATATGTGTGTTTCTGTTCATATCTGTTTAATCACCGGAGAGTGTGTGATTGGGGAGGTGTGTGTGTGTTTATGTGTCTATGTGATTAATGGCAGCAAACAGGCTGGTGGTGGAGGGTTCTGTATGTGTGCGTGTTTCTGTGTATATCTGTTTGATAGCAGGAGAGTGTGGTGATGGAGGATTGTGTGTGTATTTCTGTGTGTACCTGTTTAATAGCAAGAGGCAAGATGGTGATGGAGGGTTGTGTGCGTATTTCTGTGTGTACCTGTTTAATAACAGGAGGAAGGGTGCTCGTGGATTGTTGTGTGCGGGTGTGTCTGTATACATCTATTTAAGGGATGGTGACAGGTTGGTGGTAGAGGATACTGTGTGTGCGTGTTTCTGTCTATAACTGTTTATTGACAGGAGATAGTGTGGTGGAGGACGGGTGTGTGTGTGTGTTTCTGTCTATAACTGTTTAATGGCAGGAGACAGGGTGGTACTTGAAATATGTGTGTATGTTTCTGTATATATCGGTTTAATTGAAGGACATGGTGGTGGAGGAGGCTGGTGTGTGTGTGTTTCGACGTAAATCTATTTAATGACAAGGGACAATGTGGTAGTGGAATGTAGAGTGTCTGTGTTTCTGTGTCTATGTGCTTCCTGGCAGGAGACAGGGTGGTGGTGGAGGGTTGTGTATGTATGACCGTTTCTGTGTATATCTGTTGAATGACAGGAGACCGGTGATGCTCGAGGGTTGTGTGTGTACATTTCTATGTATATCTGCTCAGTGGCAGGATTCAGGGTGGTGATGGAGGGTGGTGTGCGTGTTTCTGTGTATATCTGTTTAAGTGCTGGGGACAGGGTGGTCTTGGAAGGGTTGTGCGTGTGTGTGTTTCTGTGTATATCTATTTAAGTGCTGGGGACAGGGTGGTGGTGTAGAGATATGTGTGCTTCATTGCATATCTGTTTAATTATACGAGACAAGGGGGTGGTAGAGCGATGTATGGGTCTGTTTCTGTGGTGGGGGGTTGGGTATGTGTGTGTTTCAGTGCATATCAGTTTAATGACGGGGAGAGGGTGGTGGGTGGAGGGTGGTGTGTTTGTATTCGTGTGTATATCTGTTTAATCGTAGGAGACAGGGTGGTGCTGGAGGGTTGTGTGTTTGTGGTCCTGTGTATATCTGTTTAATCGGAGGAGACAGGGTGGTGATGGAGGGTTGTCTGCATGTTTCTGTAGATTTTTGCTTAGTGGCAGAAGACAGCGTGGTGGTGGAGGATGGTGAGTGTGTTTTTCTGCCAGAGACAGGGTGGTGCTGGAGTTTGTGCGTGTATTGCTGTATGTATCTGTTTAATTGCAGGAGACAGGGTGGTAGTGGAGGGTTGTGTGTGTTTGTGTTCCTGTGTATATCTGTTTAATGACAGGAGTCAGGATGGTGGTGGAGGATAGTGAGCATGTGTTCCTGTCTATATCTGTTTAATGGCCGGAGACAGGGTGGTGCTGGAGTTTGTGTGTGTATTTCTGTATGTATCTGTTTAATTGCAGGAGACATAGTGAGCGTGGAGGATTGTATGTTTGTTTCTGTGTATATCTGCTTAATGACGGGAAACAAATTGGGTGTCAAGGGTTGTGCGTGTGTGTGAGTGCGTGTGTTCCTGGGTATATTTGTTTAATGGCAGAAAACAATGTGGTGGTGAAGGGTTATGTGTGTTTATTTCTCTGTATGTCTGTTTAATGGCAGGGGACAGGGTGTTGGTGTCGAGATGCGTGTGTGTTTCTGTTTATACCTGCTTAATCGCTGGAGAGAGAGAGAGTGTGTGTGTATGTGTGTGTTTCTGTGTATATCTGCTTAATGACAGGAAACAAATTGGGTGTCAGGGAGTGTGTGTGTGTGTGTGTTTCTGTGTATATCTGTTTAATGCCGGGGACAGGGTGATGGTGTCGAGATATGTGTGCGTTTCTATTTATACCTGCTTAATTGCTGGAGAGAGAGAGTGTGTGTGTGTGTGTGTGTGTGTGTGTGTGTGTGTGTGTGTGTGTGTGTGTGTGTGTGTGTGTGTGTGTGTGTGTGTGTGTGTGTGTGTGTGTGTGTGTGTGTGTGTGTGTGTGTGTATCTGTGTAATAGCAGCAGACAGGATGATCGTGGAGGCTTGTGTGTGCGTGTTCCTGTTTATATCTATTTAATGGAAGGAGACAGGTGGTTTAGTTTTGTGTGTGTTTCTGTGTATATCTGTTATTGACAGGTGGCAGGGTGTTAGTGGAGGGTTGTGTTTGTGTGTTTCTGTGTACATCTGCTTAATGGCAGAAAACAATGTGGTGGTGGAGGGTTGTGTTGTGTGTTTCAGCGTATATCTGATTAATGGCAGGAAACAGGGTGTGGTGGAGGGTTTTGTGTGTGTGTTTCTGCATGTTTTTGTTTTATGGCAGGAGACAGAGTGGTGGTGGAAGGTTGTGTGTTTTATGTTTCTGTCTATATCTGTTTAATAACAGGAGACAGGTATTGGTGCAGGTTGGTGTGTATGTATTTCTGCATATCCCTGTTTAATGGTGGGAAGCAGGGCGGCGATGGAGGGTTGTGTGTGTGTTTTATGTGTATGTCTGTTTACTGGCAGAAAACAATGTGGTGGTGAAGGGTTGTGTGTGTGTGTTTCTGTGTATGTCTGTTTAATGGCAGGAAACAAATTGGGTGTCAAGGGTTGTGTGTGCGTGTGTGTTTGCGTGTGTATCTGTTTAATGGCAGGAAACAATGTGGTGGTGAAGGGTTGTGTGTGTATTTCTGTGTATGTCAGTTTAATGGCAGGAGACAGGGGGATGGTGTCGAGATGTGTGTGTGTTTCTGTTATTCCTGTTTAATTGCCAGAGAGTGTGTGATGGTGTACCATTGTGTGTGTGTGTGTGTGTGTGTGTGTGTGTGTGTGTGTGTGTGTGTGTGTGTGTGTGTGTGTGTGTGTGTGTGTGTGTGTGTGTGTGCGTGTGTGTAGGTCTGTGTAACGGCAGGACACAGGATGGTCGTGGAGGGTTGCATGTATGTGTTTCTGTTTATGTCTGTTTAATGGCACTGCTGCCTCACAGCACCTGAGGCCCGGGTTCAATTCCCGACTCAGGCGACAGGCTGTGTGGAGTTTGTAAGTTCTCCCCGTGTCTGCGTGGGTTTCCTCCGGGTGCTCCGGTTTCCTCCCACAGTCCAAAGATGTGCGGGTCAGGTGAATTGGCCATGCTAAATTGCCCGTAGTGTTAGGTAAGTGGTAAATGTAGGGGTATGGGTGGGTTGCGCTTCGGCGGGTCGGTGTGGACTTGTTGGGCCGAAGGGCCTGTTTCCACACTGTAAGTCTAATCTAATCTAAAAAAAAACAGGGTGGTGTTGGAGAGTTGTGTGTGCGTTTCTGTATATAACTGATTAATGACTTGAGACAGGGTGGTGCTGAAGATATGCGTGCATGTTTCTATCTATATCTGTTTATTTGCAGGAGACAGAGTGGTGGAGGAGGATGGTGTGTGCGTTTCTGTGTATATATATTTACTTGCAGGTGACAGGGTGGTGGTGGAGGGATTTGTGTATGTGTTGTTTTGTGTATCTGTTTATGGGTAGGAAACAGGGTGGTCGTAGAGGTTTGTGTGTGTGCGTGTTTCTGGTAGATCTGTTTAAGGGCTGAAGACAGGGTAGTTGTGGAGGGTTGTGTGGGTGTATTTCTGTATATCTCTGCACAATGGCAGGAGAACAAGGTGATGTTGGAGGATTGCGTGTGTGTTTCTATGTATATCTGGATATTGGCAGGAGAAAGGGTGGTGGTCGAGGGTTGTGTGTGTACATTTCTGCATATATCTGCTCAATGGCAAGAGAACAAGGTGGTGTTGGAGGTTTGTGCGTGGATAGGATGTTCGTGGAAGGTTGTATGCGTGTTTCTATGTATATCTGTTTAATGGCAGGAGGCAGGGTGGTAGTCGAGGGTAATGCGTGTGTGCACTTCTGTGTATATCCGCCCAATGGCAGGAGACAGGGTGGTCTTGGAGGGTTGTGTGAGTGTGTGTTTCTGGTAATATCTATTTAAGGGCTGGAGATAGATTGGTGGTGGTGTAGCATCTTGAATGTGTGTTCCTGTGTATATCTGATTAAAGGCAGGAAACACGGTGATGGTGGAGGGATGTGGGTGCGTTTCAGTGCATTTCTGTTTAATGACAGGCGACAGGGTGGTGTTGGAGGAATGGGTGTGCGTGTTTCTGTTCATATCTGTTTAATGACAAGAGACGGGTGGTGGTGGAGGGTTGTCTATAAGTTTCTGTAAATATCTGTTTAATTGCTTAATGACAGGAAACAAATTGCTGTTGAAGGGTTGTGTGTGCGTGTGTGTGTGGGTGTGCACGTGTGTATGTGTGTCTGTGTATGTCTGTTTAATGGCAGAAAACAATGTGGTGGTGGAGGGTTGTGTGTGTGTTTCTGTGCATGTCTGTTTAATGGCAGGAGTCAGGGTGTTGGTGTCGAGATATGTGTGTTTCTGTTCATATCTGTTTAATCACCGGAGAGTGTGTGATTGGGGAGGTGTGTGTGTGTTTATGTGTCTATGTGATTAATGGCAGCAAACAGGCTGGTGGTGGAGGGTTCTGTATGTGTGCGTGTTTCTGTGTATATCTGTTTGATAGCAGGAGAGTGTGGTGATGGAGGATTGTGTGTGTATTTCTGTGTGTACCTGTTTAATAGCAAGAGGCAAGATGGTGATGGAGGGTTGTGTGCGTATTTCTGTGTGTACCTGTTTAATAACAGGAGGAAGGGTGCTCGTGGATTGTTGTGTGCGGGTGTGTCTGTATACATCTATTTAAGGGATGGTGACAGGTTGGTGGTAGAGGATACTGTGTGTGCGTGTTTCTGTCTATAACTGTTTATTGACAGGAGATAGTGTGGTGGAGGACGGGTGTGTGTGTGTGTTTCTGTCTATAACTGTTTAATGGCAGGAGACAGGGTGGTACTTGAAATATGTGTGTATGTTTCTGTATATATCGGTTTAATTGAAGGACATGGTGGTGGAGGAGGCTGGTGTGTGTGTGTTTCGACGTAAATCTATTTAATGACAAGGGACAATGTGGTAGTGGAATGTAGAGTGTCTGTGTTTCTGTGTCTATGTGCTTCCTGGCAGGAGACAGGGTGGTGGTGGAGGGTTGTGTATGTATGACCGTTTCTGTGTATATCTGTTTAATGACAGGAGACCGGTGATGCTCGAGGGTTGTGTGTGTACATTTCTATGTATATCTGCTCAGTGGCAGGATTCAGGGTGGTGATGGAGGGTGGTGTGCGTGTTTCTGTGTATATCTGTTTAAGTGCTGGGGACAGGGTGGTCTTGGAAGGGTTGTGCGTGTGTGTGTTTCTGTGTATATCTATTTAAGTGCTGGGGACAGGGTGGTGGTGTAGAGATATGTGTGCTTCATTGCATATCTGTTTAATTATACGAGACAAGGGGGTGGTAGAGCGATGTATGGGTCTGTTTCTGTGGTGGGGGGTTGGGTATGTGTGTGTTTCAGTGCATATCAGTTTAATGACGGGGAGAGGGTGGTGGGTGGAGGGTGGTGTGTTTGTATTCGTGTGTATATCTGTTTAATCGTAGGAGACAGGGTGGTGCTGGAGGGTTGTGTGTTTGTGGTCCTGTGTATATCTGTTTAATCGGAGGAGACAGGGTGGTGATGGAGGGTTGTCTGCATGTTTCTGTAGATTTTTGCTTAGTGGCAGAAGACAGCGTGGTGGTGGAGGATGGTGAGTGTGTTTTTCTGCCAGAGACAGGGTGGTGCTGGAGTTTGTGCGTGTATTGCTGTATGTATCTGTTTAATTGCAGGAGACAGGGTGGTAGTGGAGGGTTGTGTGTGTTTGTGTTCCTGTGTATATCTGTTTAATGACAGGAGTCAGGATGGTGGTGGAGGATAGTGAGCATGTGTTCCTGTCTATATCTGTTTAATGGCCGGAGACAGGGTGGTGCTGGAGTTTGTGTGTGTATTTCTGTATGTATCTGTTTAATTGCAGGAGACATAGTGAGCGTGGAGGATTGTATGTTTGTTTCTGTGTATATCTGCTTAATGACGGGAAACAAATTGGGTGTCAAGGGTTGTGCGTGTGTGTGTGTGCGTGTGTTCCTGGGTATATTTGTTTAATGGCAGAAAACAATGTGGTGGTGAAGGGTTATGTGTGTTTATTTCTCTGTATGTCTGTTTAATGGCAGGGACAGGGTGTTGGTGTCGAGATGCGTGTGTGTTTCTGTTTATACCTGCTTAATCGCTGGAGAGAGAGAGAGTGTGTGTGTATGTGTGTGTTTCTGTGTATATCTGCTTAATGACAGGAAACAAATTGGGTGTCAGGGAGTGTGTGTGTGTGTGTGTTTCTGTGTATATCTGTTTAATGCCGGGGACAGGGTGATGGTGTCGAGATATGTGTGCGTTTCTATTTATACCTGCTTAATTGCTGGAGAGAGAGAGTGTGTGTGTGTGTGTGTGTGTGTGTGTGTGTGTGTGTGTGTGTGTGTGTGTGTGTGTGTGTGTGTGTGTGTGTATCTGTGTAATAGCAGCAGACAGGATGATCGTGGAGGCTTGTGTGTGCGTGTTCCTGTTTATATCTATTTAATGGAAGGAGACAGGTGGTTTAGTTTTGTGTGTGTTTCTGTGTATATCTGTTATTGACAGGTGGCAGGGTGTTAGTGGAGGGTTGTGTTTGTGTGTTTCTGTGTACATCTGCTTAATGGCAGAAAACAATGTGGTGGTGGAGGGTTGTGTTGTGTGTTTCAGCGTATATCTGATTAATGGCAGGAAACAGGGTGTGGTGGAGGGTTTTGTGTGTGTGTTTCTGCATGTTTTTGTTTTATGGCAGGAGACAGAGTGGTGGTGGAAGGTTGTGTGTTTTATGTTTCTGTCTATATCTGTTTAATAACAGGAGACAGGTATTGGTGCAGGTTGGTGTGTATGTATTTCTGCATATCCCTGTTTAATGGTGGGAAGCAGGGCGGCGATGGAGGGTTGTGTGTGTGTTTTATGTGTATGTCTGTTTACTGGCAGAAAACAATGTGGTGGTGAAGGGTTGTGTGTGTGTGTTTCTGTGTATGTCTGTTTAATGGCAGGAAACAAATTGGGTGTCAAGGGTTGTGTGTGCGTGTGTGTTTGCGTGTGTATCTGTTTAATGGCAGGAAACAATGTGGTGGTGAAGGGTTGTGTGTGTATTTCTGTGTATGTCAGTTTAATGGCAGGAGACAGGGGGATGGTGTCGAGATGTGTGTGTGTTTCTGTTATTCCTGTTTATTTGCCAGAGAGTGTGTGATGGTGTACCATTGTGTGTGTGTGTGTGTGTGTGTGTGTGTGTGTGTGTGTGTGTGTGTGTGTGTGTGTGTGTGTGTGTGTGTGTGTGTGTGTGTGTGTGTGTGTGTGTGTGTGTGTGTGCGCGCTTCTGTGTATATCTGCTTAATAGCGGGAGACAACATGGTGGTGGAGGGTTGTAATGTGTGTTTCATTGTATATTTGACTAATGGCAGGGAACAGAGTTTTGGTGGAGGGTTGTGCGTGTGTGTTTCCGTTTATATATATTTAATTGAAGGAGACAGCGTGCTGATGGAGGGTTGTGTGGGTTTTTCTGCACATATCTGTTTAATGGCAGGAGACAGGCTAGTGGTGGAAGGTTATGTGTTTGTGTTTCTGTCAATAACTATTTAATAACAAGACACAGATACTGTTGCAGGTTGGTGTGAATCTGTTTCTGTGTATCCCTGTTTAATGACTTGAGACAGGGTCGCGATGGATGGTTGTGTGCATGTGTGTTTTATTTATATATATCAATACTGAAACACCAGGGATGAGGAAAGAGCACAACTTCTGGCCAAAAACACTGTCCACTATTTCTAACCTCTGACATGTGGCTTTCCTCTTCCTGAAATTATTATGTGATGCAAGGCATCGGTTTACTTTCCAGCCTCTCCTTACCCTCTCCTCCCTCTGCTTGCACAAAGCAAATCAAGCTCTTGGTCTTTGGGAAACTCAAGGCCTGTGTTTGTAGGCTTCCTGGAGAGGGGAGGGTCTTTTAAACCTGAAGCAGGAGGGTGAAGGGGCAGTAATATCACTCACTGAGTTTAACTTGGATAAATGCGAGGTATTGCATTTTGGTAAAATAAAAAGCGGGGGGTTATGCAATTAATAGTAGTGCGTTGGTAGTGTTGTAGAAAAGAGGGACCCACAGGTGCCGATCGAATTCACAGAAGTTTGTGGCACTTATAGACAAGCTGTTTAAGGCTACTTCATTGCTCAGACATTTGGGGTTAGAAATTGAGAAGTCATGCTGAGATTGTGCAGGACATTGATGAAGCCTCTTCTGCAGTACTGTGTGAAGTTCTGTTATTGGAAGGAGATTATTAAGCTGAAAGGGGTTCAGATGAGATATATCAGGATGTCACCAGGAACACCTCATCTTCTGCTTCAGAAACCGACGAACACACTGCATAAACATTGGACTCACAAATTTTCAAATCTCCCCTTGACGACCCAGATCGCAAATCCAATCCTGCGACTCAGATCTGCCCTCTCGTGGGAACTACCTATCCATCTTCCTTCCCACCGATCTGCTCCAACTCCCCACTGACCTGTCACTATCACCTCATAGCTTCCCCCACCAACACCAACCTTTCCCCCAGCCTCACCCCCACCACCCATTTATCTCTCAGCCCCTTTGCCCCTTCGCGGTTCTGAAGAAGTGCCCTGCCGGAAGCGTTTATTCTCTTGCTACTCGGATGCTGCCTGACCTTCTGTGCCTGCTCCACTATCATGCTTTATCTACACGGAATTCTCCAACATCTGGAGTCCCCATTATCTCTTACGTACAATTCTCTGTTAACATATCAATGCCGTCTGTCTGTTATAACCCCACGCTGACTTAGGTACATATTGTCTCCACATCATGGCCTATAAAAGTTCTCTCAAGCTCTTATTGATATTGTCATGCCTCAGCAGTAGTTACAGGGTCTATGTTTCCATTTATAAGCAGAGACGCATGTTGGCGTTCCTACAAACCTTTGGCATTACTTTCATATCCAATGCAGACTGAATGGTTACACGCAATTATCTACCGTACTCAACATTCGTTCCCTCAGTCAGCCTCGCATATCCAATCCAGACTGTGTAAATGTTAATCATCATTTTGAATTGTAATAAAATAATGTTGAATTGAAAGGCGTTAGCTGCAGCTATTTGTTTAGTGACTGGGATTAATGTCAGTCTCCGTGGATCCTAAATGTGTCACTGGAGGGCTTGCCTCTTTTATTAATTAAGGATTCAGTTCAATGTGTTATCCCATAGTATGAGTGGGAGCATCGCCGACAGTACTAACAGGGATCAGCAGCTCCAGAGAGACAGGGAGGAGATATCAGAATCTGAGAACATTAGACTGGAATGATCCAACAATGGAGAGGAGTTTTTCCACTAGTCTTCACTGGCTTTCCAAACCTTGGGTATCATTAGTATGGAGGATTTATGATGTACTGATTGTTATTCAAGCTGGTTACTATCCCATCCTCGCTATAGTTGGTGTGCCTGGTAAGTCATTCTAACTGTCTATTAAAGCAGGTTAAACTGGATTGTTGTTCATGTTATTGAAATTAGGAAAGGTGGAAGTCATCGTTTTCAGCTCTAATGAAAAATCCCATTCCTTAGAAATTATAATGAGCAAATTACTACTTTCAAATGAATCACCAACATGCGAGGAGAAACTCTAAAACTTCATAATCCTTCTCGCCCTGCACAGATCGATATCTCCATATCCTCCCCATTCTCTAATTCAGTCCAATATCACCATCATGATACTCCAACTCCTCCTTAGCCACAGTGCACCTTCTGAGTAGACCATCATTTGAGCGTCTGTTAAATCCGGAATAACCTGCTTCAAGCCCCTTCTAACCACATGTCAATCACAAAATAATTGCACTTGAAATGTTTAACTTGTTCTCTGCACAGAAACTGTCTGACGGGAAGATAATTCATGGTGCTCAAGTCATTAAATCATGATCTAGAGCCACAGAATAATAATCTGTTAATATGAATGAAATTGGTGGCATTGAAGTGAAACCATCATCATTAAGTATAAAAAGCCCATCTGCTTGCTTCATGTCCTTTAGTGAAGGCAATGGGTCATCCTTCCCTGATCAGGTCTCTGTGTGACTGGAAACCCACAGCAATGTGTTTTACTCTTTACTGTTCTGTGGAACAGCTGAACCAGCCACTCAGTTCAAGATAGGCATAACATGTTGGCCTGACCTATGAGGGAAGAATAGTTTCCCATATTCCTACTGCTCATTTCCATTCAGGTGGGTGACTATTCGTTATTTCAAGTGCATTCTTTCTTAGCCTTTTCCCTGAGTGTGATGTCCATTTCCCGTAGCATCTCTGGTGTTGGCTGTGTTGATGCTCACATATAGATGTAAGGAACTTTTAAATTCCAAGTCGGTCGCAGTGTGGCGAGAAGGGAAGGCATTTTGCGCCACAGGAAAGAAACGGACTTGTCTCATTGAGGAAAAGGAACGATTGTGATCAAACCTGAGAGTGTTGTTGAGGCAGTCTTGGGAAATTGTGCACAGATTTTCTTTCCCTTATAAGAAATAATCGTCCTGCCACAGAGAAAGTGCAAAGGTTTTTCAACAGACTAATCCCTGGGATGGTGGTGAAATGAGGGGTGAATGAAGATTAATCTTTAGCGCTGTGAGAGAATAAAAGATGATTGCATTGAAACTTAAGGGGAATGGACAGTCTCCCATGATGTTCTAAACAGATATTGATACGGTGATAAAATCCATGGCTTGTTTTTACTCGGGTTACAAGAGCCTCTGTGGACGTTCCCCTCACCCCACCCCACTCCCTATATCGATAGAGATAGAGAGAGAGAGAGAGAGAGAGAGAGAGAGAGAGAGAGAGAGAGAGAGAGAGAGAGAGAGAGAGAGAGAGAGAGAGGTCAGACTTTGAATATAGTGCATTGTGTGTGATCCTATATTAAACATCACGTTATACAAAATCCTGACAGCAGCCACAATGCCTTCATTCTAAAACAGTTGCCTATTTCCATGGAGAACCTTGGTCTGTCTATTCAGAGATGGAAGATGCCTCTTTGAGACTTGATACAAAACATCTGGCTTCCCTCCTCACTGCCAGCAAACCACGTTAAAGTAGCAGACGTTCCACCGGCAATGGACCCACAAGGAACCTCGTACAGCCATCCATGAGTACAGTCTCTGCTCCATTGTGTTCTTGTATTGGAGCATCAGTGACACCCTCCAGTTCATGTATATCAATCTCGTGGGCTGATTGGCCTCCTCCAGGTCCCATGAAACAGGTTCAAGGGTCTGATTGGACCCTACCTGATCCTGTTTAACAGCTCGATGTACTGACCAGACCCCTTCTCTTCCTGTGGAACAAGCAGGGGTATTGAATGGGCTGTCCCTCTTCTTGTTCAGTAGTTTCGATGGGTTGAATGGCTTCCACATTTCTGTATGTAACCAGCTTGAGATGTTGAATGAGCTCCTCTTTTAACTGCGTCTGACGGCACTGTTACATGAATGTGACCGACACTTTAACAGTACAGGCCTGAATGCTGTTCGGCATCAGGAGCTGATGGGAGACAAAATGTTCTGAACATTGTGTAACCCTCAGTGACCATCCCCACCTCCGGTCTTATGATGGCGAAAGACATTCGTGCAGCAGCTGAAGATGTTTATGCTGAGGAAGCTACCCTGATGATCTCCTGAAGGGATGTCCTGGGACTGAGATTTTCGGCCCCCAAACAGGCATCTTCCGTTGTGCTCTGAAAGACCCCAGCCAGTGGGGAAGGGACACCTGATTGCCATTAAGCTCAAATAAGATGGCGCTTCTGATGACATTCGCAGTGAAAGACTGCCTTGATATCAAGGCTGTTCACTGTTTGCTGAGCCCCTCTATTACCCTCTTGTTCATAACAATAGGTGACGGTGTCTGTGTGAGGAGTGTTTTCCTCTCACAGAGGGTAGTGAATGTCAGGAATTATCTTTTCTCGAAAGCTAGGGGAGCTACATCACTGAAAGTATTTAAAAAGGCGGGAGATGGAGTTTTGACCTGTCAGAGAGCTGAGGGGGTGTGAAGAATTGAACATTAAAGATGAGTTAATATGAACAGTAGATCGGCCATGATCGTGTACAATGGCTTGATTATCTGAACTACCTGATCCTGTTCCTTATGTTCTCATATTCTGTAATTACAAAGTTAATGGTTGTAATTTTCCTGCACGATCTGTTATTGAACGTTGCAATCAGAGAGAGCAAAGTTCTTTATGAGCCATCTCTTAGTGAGGTCTGGGGGCTGAATTCAGTGAATCTGGGTCTATACCATGACCAACAAATGAAGCACAAGTTACAGAGAGGAGACACTCTGTAAAGAGACCAGAGTTGTCTTTCGAACCCAGCCTGGGTTTTGAAGTAACATTTTCCGACCCACACCAAACTATGTGTGACAGTCTGGAGGGAATGGATGAGATCCTGTGTTACTGTGGACCAGGTATTTGGTGCAAGATGCCCCCGTCAGCACCAGTGCAGGAGGTGTGAGGGGTTGAATTGAACATAGGAATATAGGACTGAGGAGCAGGATTGGGTCATTAGACACGCTGTCACTGCTCCACAAGGCTCTAAGATTGTAGCTACTCTGATTGTGGTTTCAGCAGCACTTTTCTGTCTGTATACAATTTTTCTACTTGCACTTGTCTGTCAAATGTTTGAATACAGCACAACTTTGAACAAATGCAATGTCCAGGCAACATAAACATTTGGAAAAGGGAATTCCCACTTGAAAAGTCCAACTAGAATTTCTCATTCGTGTTCCGACAAATGTTGGAGGGTCACTGTGTCCTGTTCCAGTCCCACTCTTCCACTGGTTACAACAAATTTTAAAAGTAGCCACTTTAGTGTTATGACCAATTGTATAGGACTGAGACTGGGTCATTTTTGAGAAAAATGTGAAATGCAGGAAGTTGAACTCACAACAAATAGCAAAAGATAGAATGTCCAAAATGTTCTTCTGCCTTTGAAATTATTCTGCTCACACAAGCTACTGGTCTTGGGATTTATTTGTGGAACAGTTGGATTTGGCTGAACTGCCTTTGCTTCCAGCAGTGAAGAGATTCCAATGGGTCCTGACCAGGAATCCTTCACAAGTGGTGAAGATAACTCAGGGCTTTTCGGGTCTCACGTTTTGCTGTCAGGTGGACAAAGTAAGAGAGAGGGATCAATCAGCTCTGCTTCTCAGGCAGGGACCATTTTTCTCCCTCTCTGTGTTGAACAGTAATGTCAACTGAACATCAAACTGGGCCATGTGTGCTCTCCTGGAACATTCTCTGGAATAGATGATAATGGTCGATATGAAGGTGCATCATCCCTGTTGTTGTCCACAGTGCCTTTCATTAGAAAAAATAGTCCCTGCTTTGTCATCTGATGAAATGTTTATATGCGTCTGTGTAATTTGTAAATATCAGTCGATGTCTATATGATACGTGTGTTGATATCAATGCATCTTATTCTTAAAATTATTCTCTAGACTTAGACTCCTTATCAAGTGGAAAAGTGCATCCAGCTGAAACACCTTTCAGCAAGTCATGTATGATTCAAGAAGATTTCTCATCTCAGATCAAAACTGATAAACCCATAACAAGAGGCCTTCCTTCCAGGAATGTGTGAAGGGAAACATCCATGAAAATCTTCTGAAAGATTTATATTTTTTTTACGTTTAGGCAATCAAAACTGCACACAATGTATCCGATGTTATCTCAGCAATGCCCCGTTCTGATGCAGTAAAACATTCCTCATTTAACGTGATAACCTTTACCAGAAACAGCATCATTCCACTTACTTTCCAAATTACTTGCTGCATCTGCAGACTGACTTCATATGATTCATGTCCCAGGAACATGGAAACGGCCTGTATCACAGAGTTCTGCAATCTCTCTCCATTTAAATTGTTCGCCATTGTTTTATCCTTCCTGCCACAATAGACAACTTACCTTATGTTCTTTCTGCTGAAGGTTTGCTCACTAACCTTCCTTGTCTGTATCACATTGCAGACTCAGTACCTCCATTTGACGACATCTTGAATGATTATCTTGGTGATGCGCTAATTGAGCTTCGCACCATTCAGTTCGCTTCCTCCAGATCTTTGATACAGATCATTTGTGATTGATGATCCCACAGTGATCTCTACACCAATACAGAAGTTACAGCTTTGCAACCTGAAAATAAACATTTATCTCTACTCTCTATTTCCCGTTAGCAAAAGTTTCCACCTTCCTGCGTAGCACCTAAGGTAGTTTGAATGGCCTCCTCGTGGGCTGTGTAATGTACACAACGAGCTGAGTTGCTTCATTCTCTATTCCTGTGTAACTCCTTCGAGGGGAAGAATGGTCTTCTACCGTTTCATTATAACGATCCTGCTTAATTGAAAGGGGTGGTCCCCTACCTTGTAACAGCATCGAGATGTGGATTGAGCGTAAACACATGGGGTAGGGGCAGCAGTATATCTCTACAACAGCTTCGAGGGCTGGATTAGGGAACAACACATTGGGAAAGTGCAGCAGTATATCTCTGTGATAACCCTGAGGGGTGGATTGAGGGAACGAAACATGGGGTAGGGGCACCAGTGCATCTCTGTAACAGCCTCGAGGGGTGGATTGAGGGAACAACACATGCGGTCGGGGCAGCAGTACATCTCTGTAACAGCCTCGAGGGGTGGATTGATGGCATAGCATGGGGTAGGGGCAGCAGTTGGCCTTTTGGCTGCACCATTCAGAATACTCATAACTAATCCGATTGTCCTTCTCCTGTCTGTGTCCAATAAACATTGACTCTCCTGTCCAGCAAAGATCAGTCAAGCTCAGCCTTGAATATCTTCAACAACCGAGCCTTCACTGCTCCCTGAGGATGAGGACACCACAGACAGCACAACACTAAAGTGAAAGGGACGTCCTTATTTCATTGTGGCACACGTTATTTTAAACAGTGTTAACCTAACATCAAATCACCACTTCTTTTCAGACATAAGGACACAATAATGAGGAATAAACAGAAAGCATTCTGAACTTCAAACCTGCCCCACATTCCCGCTGACCCTTTCCAATCAAATATGTATCAAACCCAGCCTCTGTTGCTGTCTCAGAAAGAGAATACCTGATAGCACAACATCACAAGAACATTAAAGCAAGGAGCAGAATGAGGCCATTCGGCCCATCGAGTGTACAATTCCGTTAAATAATTTCTTATATGTACCTCAACCTCATTCTTCTGCCTTCTCCCTAGAATCCTTGATTCCCTTACAAATCCGAAGCATATCGATTTGCATCTTAATGACACTTGTTTCTGTTCCTCTGTGTGTCTGTCTGTGTGTGCTAGTGTGTGCGCGTCTGTATGTGTGTGTGTGTGTGTGAGAGAGAGAGTGTGTGTATATATATATATATATATATACACACACATATATATATATATACATATATATATACACACACACACACACACACACACACATACATACATACATATACACGTGTATGTCTATGTGCTTGTTATCTGTGTGTTTGTGTGTCTACGTATGCCTGTCTGTGTATCAACCTATGTGTTTCTTAATCAGTTCTGGTCACCCCATTATAGGAAAGATGTGGATGCTTTTGACAGGTTTCAGAGGAGGTTACCAGGATGTTGCCTGGACTGGAGGGCCTATCTTGTGAAGAGAAGTTGACTGAGCTCGGACTTTTTTCATTGGAGAATGGAGGAGGAGAGGGGACCTAATTGAGGGATTCAAGATAATGAGAGGCATAGATAGAGTTGATAGCCAGAGACTATTTCCCAGGGCAGAAATGACGAACACGAGGGGTCATAGTTTTAAGCTGGTTGGAGGAAAGCATCGAGGCAATGTCAGAGGCGGGTTCTTTACACAGAGAATTGTGAGAGCATGGAATGCGTTGCCTGTAGCAGTTGTGAAAAAAAGGTCATTGGGGAGATTTAAGAGACGACTGGACATGCATATGTTCACAGAAAGTTGAGGGTGCATACATGAGGATCAGTGGTCTCCACAACATCGTGGGCTGAAGGGCCTGTTCTGTGCTGTACTGTTCTATGTTCGATGTTAACTGTGTTTGTGTCTATTTGTATGTGACTGCATATGTCTTGTGTGTTTCTACCTGTGTGTATGCCTATCTCCCTGTAAATATTGTGTGTGTTTGCATATTGGGGTGTTTACCAATACTTCTGTTTATTACGTGTCTGTGTCTCTGTGTAGTGAGGTATCAGTGTCATTTTTTGGATGTGAAAGGACTGTCGTTGGAACTGCCAGTGGGTTTAAAGTGAGAATTGTCTTTCACTGAACATTGCTCCTTAATCGGTCAGTGGGACGTGAATGTATCCGAATTTCCACACGAGGCGTCCAAGTCCTCTCTGGCTTGTACCAGTGTCCTACCCACATGGTAAGGGGAGGAGGTGAGGGAATGGGTATCGGGCACTCCACCACCAGGCTTTGCCTTTCTGTCCTACTCCAGACTCTTCCTCCTGGAATGGGAGAAAGGGAGGGTGGGAGGGAGAGTGGGAATAGGTTACCCTGTTGTTCGTGCTGGTGTAGTTGGGGAGAATTGTGAGGTGTCTGAAATGAGTCAGTCGACAGTTTGGAATCCAAATAGCATTATTAGTGTGGGGGGTATTGCGTAGATGACAGAGAAATTGAAGAAGAAAGTTACTGAATTCAGTAGTGAGAGTGGTAGTGTCTGAGCCTTATCTGGAAATAGAGCATGAACCTTGTTCAGGGGTAGGTGCTATAACAGATATAAGGTGAGTGTGAGTGAGCAGAGAGTATACGGTAACTCTTATCCTGACAGAGCGGGGAGGATATCTATGCTTATCCTGTATTACAGGACATTTCTTCAGATCATCTCAGCGTCGAGGTGAGGCTCCCCGAATGTCTTGTCCAAATCTGTCACTAATAACGACACAGACCTTTCCCTCAGCTTCCCAGAATCAGTATAGGTAGAGCATACAGATAGCAAGGAGTAGCAAATATTGGTATGTTATATATCAAAACCAAAAGCTAGCAGAAAATCTTAGCAACATATGCTTTGGAAATTAGATAGGCAAGTATTGTGGATACTGCAATCTTATTGGATTGTCTCAAGTTGCAT
This sequence comes from Hemiscyllium ocellatum, assembly GCF_020745735.1. Lineage (NCBI taxonomy): Eukaryota > Metazoa > Chordata > Chondrichthyes > Orectolobiformes > Hemiscylliidae > Hemiscyllium > Hemiscyllium ocellatum. Next base: position 348,427 of record NW_026867893.1, read on the forward strand.
CTAAACTGCATTAACTAAGTGACTGCTCATGTTGTGAAAAATAAATTCCCTAGGTGTGTATGAGGTGGGTTGAAGAGTATGTTGTGAAGCAAACTAGAGAGCAGGTTATTTTGGATTTGGTATTGTGTGGTCAGGATGACGAATTAATAACCTTGTACTGAAGCAGCTTTTAAGGAATAATAACATTAATAAGGTGCATTTTATACGGCATCTGCGTACAATATAGAATGCTTGAACTTTCTGGTTTAACATCATGGAAGACTGGAGGCTAAAGTGTCAAGGTAGTTCCAGTGAATTGGGAAAGTACAATACAACATTCAGTGGGAGACAAACAATGGTTGTTAGAATCAAAGAGTCCGACAGCACGGAGACAGGCCCTTCAGCCCAAACTATGTATTCCGACCAAAATTTCCATCCACACTAATCCCATTTCCCTGTCATTGCCCAGTTTGCTTCTAATCCTTTCCTATCCGTGTATTTATCCAAATACCTTTTAAAGGTTGTTAATGTAACCGCCTCAATCACTTCCCCTGGCCGCTCATTCCATATGCGTACCAGCCCCTGTGTGTAAAAAGATTGTTCCTCAGGTTCCCTTTCATTCGTTCTCCTCTGACCTTAAACTGATACTCTCCAGTTTGTGATTGCCCAACCCTGGGGAAAAAATTCTGGGCACATTCACTCTATCCATGCCTGCCATGATCTTACAGACTTCAGTATGATCCTCCCTCAGTCTCACAGACACAAAAGTAAAAAGTCCTAGTTTGTCCAACCTCTCCCCAGTCCATTGAGTCCTTGGAAACATCCTTATATTTTTTTTCTGCATTCTTTCCTGTTTAATAACATCCTTCCTATTGCAAAGTAAACAAAACGGTACGTAACGCTACCAATATGGCCTCATCAGCATCCTGTATAACTGCAACGTAACTCATTAATTTTGATACTCAGTGATATACACTGATAAAGGCCACTGTGTCAAAAGCTTTCTTCACTGCACTGTCTACCTCTGAATCAACTTCCAGCTGAATCCCAAGGTCCCTCTGTTCCACTACACTCCTTATATCCCAACCATTCACCATGAAACTCCAACCTTGATTTGACTTTCTAAAATGCAAGAACTTGCACTGATCAATATTAAAAGCCATTTGCAAATTCTCAGCCGACTTCCCCAGCTGATCAAAGTACTGCTGTAATTTCTGAAATTTATGATAACCTTCCTCACTCTCCATGATGCCGCCTGCTTTAGTGTCGTCTTCAAACTTACAAACCATGTCTGTACATTCTCATCAAAATCATAGATATACATAATATGCAGTGGCCCCAGCACCAATCCCTGAGGCATTCCACTTGTCACAGACCTCCAGTCTGACTAGCATTCTTCCAGTATTACTCTCTGCCTCCTACCATCAAGCCAATTTGTATCTAAGTTGCCAGCTCCCCATCAATTCCACGTGATCTAACCTTCCAAAGCAGCGTAACATTTGGAACCTTACTGAAGGCCTTACTGGAATCCATATAGACTACGTATACCACCCGGACCTCCTCAACGTTGCTGTTCACTTCATCAAAGAACTCCAACACATTTACGAGTCTTGATCTCCCATGCACAAAGCCGTGCTGAATTTGATGAAGGGCTTTTGCCGATGAATCGATTTTCCTGCTCCTCGGATGCTGCCTGACCTGCTGTGCTTTTCCAGAACCATTCTAAATTACTCCGAATGCAGGTATATTCAATCTCTCTGAATCTTCTAAAGTAACCTACCCACTAGATTTTAGGTTTACTGGTCTTTAGTTCCCAAGTTTATCATTGTAGCCTTTCTTGAATATGGGCTCAGCATACGCTATCCTCCAGTGTCCAGGACCTCACTCGTTGGCCAGCAATGATGGAAAAGAGGCAAGCAGGGCTCCCACAATTTCCTCTCTGTCCACCTGTCCTCCTGCAGTGTTCCTGAATGTATCTGGTCAGGACCAGGAGTTTTTAGAAATATTGCAAAGTCTGAAAAATACATCTATTTATTTCATGTACAAACACGAATGCGTGAGAAAGTGACTCAGTGATGGTTAACATAACAAATTATTAAAAAATTAATCATAGGAAGTATCTTTAGAAGAATTCCAAATATTCTGGAAAGCTGATAACTCTCAGAAATTAACGATCCGGAAAGGAAGGCCATGAAACTGATAAGGAACACAACGACTGCATCAGTCTATGATCTATATTTCAAATGAAACAAAATAAAAGCAAGGTCAAATGTGGAAATTTGTAATCGGGAGAGGAGAGATCATCGTAGAGAACAGGGAAATGGTCAAGAAAAGAACCAGTTACTTTACATCTGTCTTCATGGAGGAAGATCCAGAAAATCCCCCAGTAATACCAAGTGATCATATCGGACTTCTGCAGCTAAAGACATAGAGTCAATTCATATCAGTAACAAGGTAGTACTTGAACATGGAGCTGGATTGAGCATTGCTCGGTCTGACGAAACAGATGTACTTCCTATCAAAATGTGAAAAATAAATCACCAATAGTCGTGTTAATTGCACTGTCGATGACTGTGTTATATTTTCCTGTACATTCAGCAGAGACCGAAACTATTGTGGATAAACGCGATCCAAGCACCATCGATGAATGCAATGGATCCAAACAGCTACAAAGGGGAACAGACATAGTGTGAAGAACTGCAGACGAACAAACTTGACATCTATAGGGAAACTTATAGAATCTATTAAACAGGATGACACTGTTGACATCTGGAAATTAACAGCAACAATGGAAAGAATCAGCATACATTTCTGATAGAGAAATCATACTTGATAAACTTCAGAATTGGTTGAAGTTGTTTCTTACAGCTTAGATAATGGGGAAACAGTAGAGGTCATATTTATGGGATTTTCGGAAGGGTTTCAATAAGATCTCAGTGAGTTCGTAAATGCAATGAATGTGAAGGGAATTTGGAGGAATACATGTAAGCGGAAAGTTAAAGTTTGGTTCGCCTTCATTTAAGAGATTCAGAACATTGATGTAAAGAAATGTTGCAGCAGTTTCACAGTGTGTTGATGAGACTGTATCTGGAGTATTGTGCACAGTTTTGGTGACCGAATCTCAGAAAGAATATACTGATCACAGAGGGAGTGCAATGGACATTCTCCAGACTAATCCCTCAGATGGTGAGATTGCCTGATGAGGAAACTCGGCCTGCGTTTCGCTTGAGCTTCAAAGAATGAGACGTGGGTCTCAGTGAAATTGAGAAAATGCGAAAAAACATATGACAACTTGGAAATGAACAGAACACTTCCCTCGCTGCCTATTCCACATTGAAAGCACATAATGTCAGGATCTGGGACTGGCCTGTTAAGGCTGCAATAAGGAGGAAATTCATCACTTGGAGGAGACTGACTAACACAGGGGCATGGAAACCTACTGACAGGCAAGATTAGGGAGAATCTCCAGATATTCTCCAAGTGTATCCAGTGGAACAGAAAAACCACGGAACAGGTAGGTCTCATTAGTGACTTGCCAAGTTGCACCCAAATCAACTTTAGTGGTAGGAGACAGAGGGTAGTGGAAGAAGGCTGTTTGTGTGATTGGAGGCTCATGTCTAATGGTGTGCCACAGGGATCAGTGCTGTGTCTCTTATTAATTCTGATTTGGAGGTGTTGGTTTTGGACTGGGGTGGACAAAACTAAAAGTTACATTACACCAGGTTAGATTCCAAAAGGTTTACTCGGCGGCACTAGCTTTCGAGGCACTTCATCAAAGCGCACAACGACCTGGTGAAGAAGCAGCGGTTCGAAAGCTGGTTATGGGAGCCACATTACAGGAAGGATGTGATTGCACTGGAGGGGGTGCAGAGGAGATTCACCAGGATGTTCCCTGGGATGGGGTATATCAGCTATGGAGAGAGGCTGGGTAAGCTCGGGTTGTTTACGTTGGAGCAGAGAAGGCTGAGGGGTCCGTGCATCAGAAGGATAAGATTAGGAGGGACATGGACGGGGGGATAGACAGCAGCTGGTCCTTTTAGTCAAATGGCCCCACTTTTAAAGTGAAGGATTTAAGATTTAGTGAGGATTTGAGGACTGTTTTTCACCCAGAGTGTGTTGGGGTTCGGAATGCACTTCTTGAGAGGGAAGTTGTCATGGTAACCTCAAAACCATTAGAAAACACATGGTCGTGCATTTGAAATGTCATAAAATTCACAGCTACGGGTCTTGTGTCGGAAAGTGGGCCTAATGCAGACCGTGCTGTACTTCTGATGGAACAGAGACTGTGCTTCTGTTATTGTATGGATGAGGGAGGTCAGTCGTTGAGTGGCTTAAGATAGGAATTGATGGGTTTCTGAAGATTATATATCAAAGTATAAAAGAGTGAACTTGTAATATCTTCTGAAAATATGTCGATGGCAAAATTAAGAGAAAAAGTTTCAGCGTTCTTACAGTCTGATACCAGATAATTGAGGACAGGGAAATAGCTGAACTATGGAATAAATACTTCAGTTATGCCTTCACAGAAGGAAAAAACAAAGACAACTTCCCAGAAATGCTAGAGAACTTTAGTCTGGTGAGAAAAAGGGAATAGCAACTAAATTAGCAACTAAACAGTTTTAGAGAAAACTATTGGACTGAAATTAATGGCCACAGACAAAGTCAACAGAGATTTATGAAATGGGAATTATATTTGGAAAAGTGGCTTTTAGCAACATTATGGAGAAGATATCGATTGGAAGCTCAGCAAGATTTTTGAGAAAGCCCCTAGCCTTTTGTGCAAATTCGAATTCTGTGGGACTGGGGCTAATATATGGTCATTATTTTAGAATGGGAGAGCTGGCAGAAAACAGTGAGTAAGAATAAAACCATGTTTTTTGTTAATGGAAGGCTTAGAGAATATTACAAGAATCGAGATTTGACATCCAGATATTCTCAATACACATTATATCTTTGGTTGATGGGCTCAAATGCAATATTCCCAAGTCTGCTGACAGTACTAAACGATGTCAGCTTGCGAGTGGATGAGGAAGATGCGAAAAAGACTCCAAGGTGATTGAGACAAGAGGAGAGATTGGGCAAATACGTGGTAGATGGAGAGCAATGGGAGAGATGAGATGTTTTGCACTTTGATGGGAACAATAGCATGGAAGCGTATCATTTGAAAAGGGAGTGGTTGAAAAATGTTGATCTATAAAGGAACTTTAGCTGCATTTTTGTTTTATTTCTGTGCAGCCCTCCGAGTCCATGTCAGGCAGTGAGCTCTGAAGCTAGAAGTCATTGGCACGCTGACCAGAGTATATAGACCCTGCAAGTGGGGAGCTATAACATTGAAAACGATCTGTATCTCCCTGTACACTAGTCAGTGAAAGTAATATTGCAGGTGTAGAAAGCAGGTAGGCTGATAAATTAGATTAGATTACTTACAGTGTGGAAACAGGTCCTTCGGCCCAACAAGTCCACACCGACCCGCCGAAGCGCAACCCACCCATACCCCTACATTTGCACCTTACTTAACAATACGGGCAATTTAGCATGGCCAATTCACCTGACCTGCACATCTTTGGACTGTGGGAGGAAACCGGGGCACCCAGAGGAAACCCACGCAGACATGGGGAGAATGTGCAAACTCCACACAGATAATTGAACCCGCGTCTCTGGTGCTGTGAGGCAGCAGTGCTAACCACTGTGCCACCGTGCCGCCCTATAAATGGTGTATTCACCTTCATTTCAGGGGGATTTGAATGCTGGAGTAAGGGTCATGCATTATTGTTCAGTCCCAGTGTATGGCACGCCATGTTGGACAGGATGTTTGAGCATCATTGACCTCTTTGGAAATTTTCCAAAAATAGAAATTGCTGAAGCAACTACTGAAAATGTTGCAGCATCTTCTGGAGTGAATGCAGAGTTAAACTTTCAGGTCCTGTGACCCTTTACAAAGCTCCCAGTTTCTCCAGCATTTTTTGTATTTTTATTTACAGTATCCATAATTATTTGTTTAGTTGAAATTTTGTTCTGTGCCTATTCATTCTGGAGAAACTCAGCAGGTCTGTCAGCATCTGCAGAGGCAGAGAAAAAGCATTAGCATTTTAAGCCAAATGTGACACTTCTTCACTACTGAAAAGAATTGTAAAATGGGATTCTTAATCCCTTGTCAGATGTGGAGGATGGGTGACAGGGAAAAGAGGGTGTGGCAAAGTTAAACCGGCTTTTAGCACGGGTGAACGAGTGGATGACGTACAATGTGTTGAAATTAAGGTGTGAATGGAGGGAAAGGGGTTCTCTCTATTGAGTGCAAGATAAAGAAGACACAACCAGACAATGTCATAGAAAGACCAGGAGGGAGAATGTTGACTATGTGGCATTATATAGATCTGACCATAGATACGTTATCACCGTCGAGATCATCGCCCCCGTTAGACAAAGGAATCTAGGTGCTTGACGTCTTATTGGCACCAGTAAGCATTTCATGCTGCCTTAGTGTTGTAATATGGAGAAAAAACAAATCACCATATGAAGTTTGGGCTGAGTGTTGTTTACCTGTCATGTTTAATATTGTTTCAAATTTGCAGTGCTTATCTTTAAATGCTTGTTCTTGAAGTTAGTATCAGATGGAGTGTGGGAGGCTGGGTGCTAAAATCATGAGATACATGGATAGGGTGAATAGCCAAGATCTTTCCAACGGCATGGGGGAGTTCAGCCATAGAAGGCATAGGTTTAAGGTGAAAGAGGAAAGATTTAAAAGGAACGAAGTGGCAACTTTTTTTTACACAGAGGTTGGTTGGGTATGGAATGAGCTGTCAGAGGAAGAGTGGTAGATGCCAGTACAGCTACAACATTTAAAACTCATTTGGACAAACATATGAATGGGACAGTTAGACGCATAAAGGCCAAATGAAAGCAGGTGGGACGAGCTTAATTTGGAAAACTCGGCCAGCATCTACATTTAGAAAAGCTTCATGCAGGGTCCGAGTGGTTTTATGAAAGGTAAATTATACTTTGACCTGTAAAATTACGCAAAGTATTTCTGGAGAGGCCTGAGAATGTAACAAGCGGATTTGATAAAGGGGATCTGGTAGACACCAGGCTTTCCAGAGTTTTTCCACAAGGTATTACAAAATAAAAGTTCTTACACAAGACAGAAGCTCGTAGGATGATGGATAATGTATTAATATTGGATGATGATTGGTTAGCACATAGAAATCGGAGAGTCAGGATTAATGAATCTTCATGATATAGTTGTATCTGCTGGAGTACCACAGCTATGAGTCCGATGGCATAGTTCTTTACAATCTATACTGATAGACAGAAGGAGGGAGTTGAGTGCAACATACATCCGAGTTTGTGGATGACACTGAGAACCAAAAGGCAGGCTGTTATTTAATGGAGAGGACTTTCAGAAAAGGAGCAGTACAAAGGGATTGGATTCTTCCAGTGTATGAAACAAAAAGTCAGCAAGCTGATGCAGCAAGTAACGAAGTTGGTTCAAAAGACGGGTTCCTGGTATGAAAGGTTTGCATTATTGAGAATCTCTAAAATGGTGAGGTGATTATTCATTGGTGTTTAAATGAATGAGGAGTGGTTCTGCTGAAAAATACAAGACACAGAGAGGGGTTGACGTGGTAGATGTTGAGAAGTTGTTACCATCCCTGGGTGGAGTCTCGAACTCGAGGACACAGATACCGAATATGGAACATCGATTTCAGTCTGAGTTGCAAAGTGATGTCTTCTCTCAGAAGGTAGTGAATGTCGGGAATTCCCTGACCGAGAGAGGTGTGGAGGGATACAAGAAGTCAGCAAGAAAGTGGAGTCGAGCACTGGAGTAGATCAGCCATGTTCGTATTAAATGACAAGGCAAGCTTGAGGGGCCGAATAGTCTACTCTTGTTCCTACTTTTTAATTTCACATGATATGCTTTTGCAAAGTAACTGGTTATTATCCCAGAAGTTGTGTTGTGTAATGCTACATTCGGGTGAGCAGAGGATTTGTTTGAATTAACCCTGAGTGAAGTATGGGGGCTATATTCACAGTAAATCTGGGTGTGTAATACGACCCACATCTGGCGCAGACGTTGTGGAGAGGGGAAGCCTGGAAACAGGGATTGGGGGTGAGTGTCACTTCCTGACCCAGCCTCAATTTTCCAAGTACATTTCCAAAACTGCACCTAACCATCGAGGTGGCCTCGATCTGCCGCTATATAGCAGATCCGAAGGACCGAATGGAACATGAGAACATAAGACTGAGGGACACGAGGGGGCCATTCGGCCCTTTGACACTACTCCACCAGTAAAGTATGCCATGACTCATCTCATTGTAGTCCCAGCTGCACTTATCTCTCCATGCACCATTATCCCTGTATTCACCTGTCTACGGAAAATCAGCCGAAGCCAGTCTCGACATAATACAAAGATTCAGCCATCCCAAACCTCTGGGAAAGAGGATTCCCACGTGAATGAATTCCCACTTTGTGAATTTCTTCTCACTCCAGTTGTGACTGAGGATGGAGGGTGTCACTCTTTCCTTATCTAGTCCCACTCCTCACTGCTCACAACGAACTGTAAATGTAACCAAGTTGGTGATATGGTCGATGATAATGGTCTCAGACTGGGTTGGATTCAGTAACAAGAACAAGTCAGGCAAATTTCTTTAGTCAGCCATAAGTTACTAACAGAACTAACAGATGAATATGGTAGATCTGTGGGTGGCACTGCTTCCTCACATACCACGGAGCTGGGTTCAATTCCAACCTCGGACGACCCTCTATATGGAGGTGGAACATTCTATTTATGCCTGTGCGGGTTTCCTCCCAGTGCTCCAGTTTCCTGCCACAGTCCAAAGATGTGCAGTTTAAAGTGGATTGCCCATAGTGCCCAGGGATGTGGAGGTTAGGTGGGTAAGCTATGGGAAATGCAGGGTTACATCGATAAGACTCGGGGGCACGTCCAGGTGGGATACTGTTTGCTGTTTGGTCAGTGTGGACTTAATGGACGGAATGTCCTGCCTCCACACTGTAGAGGTTCTATGACAATGACAATAAATTTGAACGAAACAAACACTCAGTGGGTATATACCTGATCCACTCTCCTCAAGGTCTCGTATGTTTTTTTTCTCTCATTCTAAGAGTAACCTTTTAAAGCCTTCATACTATCAGCCGTTCACCCCAGGAATACGTGAAATGAAATATCTCTGAATTGCTTCCAATGTAATCATATCTTTTCTCAAATAAGGAGACACAAAAAACTAATCTCACACTCAGATCATAATGTTTATAATTGTTTTCTCAAAGTGCTGTGCGTCTTTGGAACACTCTTTCCCACGGAGCAATGGAGGCAGAGATATTGAAGTTTTCTTTTGAGGCACAGACGGAAGGTTCATAAACAACAACAGAGTTAAGGATTATCGAGGAATGGACAGCAATGTGCAGTGTGGGGGGAATGTATCAAATGACACGACTTCAGAACCTGCAGGAATATAATGCAAAATGAAATGATAATATCGATAAAATGTTAAGGGGGAATACAAAATGGCGGAGATCCAGAAGGTCTGCTTTGCTGGGCTCTGCCTCAACACACGGGCAAAGTGGTTCTCTAACCCACCCCATCCCAGCCATTTACTTAAACTTCAACACTAAAGGAGCAATAGAATCTTTACTAATCCCGTTTTGTCAAATGGAAATGACAAAACACGGGAAAGGATCGAGTAAGTCCCAACAAGCGGTGCACCCGTCAGAAGCATCGAGCATACCTGAGGCTGTAGCTGCAACCCACTCTGCTCGTTCCCTGGACCCAGTTACTCACCAGGCCTTGGTCACTGAGTTCATCAAGTTACGCGAAATGACTGAACCCATGATTGAAGAACCGTTCAGTCTGCACCTTAACTGAACAAGATGACGACCTCGAGAACAGGAGTAGAATGAAGAATATTCACATCGTCGGTTTGCTGGAGGAGACAGAAGGTGATCAGCTGGTGAGTTTTTTCAAGAACTGGCTGCAGCGATTCCTTCACTTCGAAACTGAGGAGGGACGGGTGAAGAGTGAGACAGTTCATCGGTTTCGGCTCGGAAGTCAGACTCAGACCAACGCCTTCATCCTGTCATTACGCGATTACATAGTTATGGGGACAAGCAAAGACTGGTGGAAGCTTTCAGAACCCAGGGAAAGATCTGATGGGTTTAATTCACGAGAGCTCCAGGATTACGTTCTTTCAGGACATTTTAGCGGCTGTGATTCAGGAAAGAAAATCTTTTGATGAGATCAAGAGAAGAGTAAGGGGACTCTGGATTCAGTATTCCTCACGGTACCCCGCGGTGTTCCGTATTGATTTCAATGGATTTCAACAAACTCGTGTGACTCTCCAGAGAAAGCGAAAACTTTATGGACATTTTAATGTAAGCTGGATATTTAGATAATCATGTTTCTCCTAAAGAGATTTTGTTGGATTTTTCTGGTATTAACCAGTATTAAATTATAGCCGTGACTGGGTTGAGTACTCACTTTTAACTTCTTCATTAGTATTACTACTCTTTTTCTCTTTCTTTGCTTGTGTCTGGGGTGCAGCTCAAGCTGGAGGGTGTTACAAAGGTAGTTGAGATAACTAAGTGCCAACCGAAGGGCAGTTCAAGCCCGATTTTTGTTGTTAATTGCCCAGGTTTCCATATTGGTAGCGGGCACAAGATAAAGATTTGAGATATGTAAGCGTCCCCAGGAGGCGGTAAATTCCCCAATCGAGTGTGATTGGCATTTTGGATTTTATTTCATTCTTTGTTTTTTTTGTGTGTTTAGCTTTGGAAAGTTTTGAGAGCTTTTTAGTTGTAGTAGTTTTAGGTGGTACAATTTTTAGGCTCAATGAGTCCTTTTTTTTCATTAATCATTAGGGATGCGTAATTCGATGTGAAACTCTAAAATTGAAATGTTGCTACAATGAGTTATAGATAATGATGCGCTTAAATGTTGTACCTGGAACATTAAGGGGAGCCATCTGCCAGTCAAGAGGGAAAATGTACTTTCTAGTCTTCAAAAAGAGAGAGGGTGAATGTTGTCCAATTGCAGGAGATGCACCTTGATGGCAAGGAACATTTGACGTTAAAGCAGGGTGGTTTGATCGGGGTTTTTTCTCTTGTCTTTTAATACACCATTTAAATTAGTAGATTGTATTATAGACTCACGGGAGGATCATCATCCCCAAAGTCTTGAACCAATGGATGTAATACAGTATTTTGAATGTTTATTGCCTCCCCCCCCCCCCACCCCCCCAACCGTGCACAATCTTAAAATCCTGGTGGATGCATTTTCCAAATTAAGTTATCTTGCATCGTGGCACATAATTGTAGAAGGAGATTTCAACTGTCTTATGGCCCCACGGTGGACAGAGTGTTCAAATGTCCCTAATACCCTCATTATAATGTTAGCAATTAGTGGATTTGTGTGCAGAACTAGAGCTGGTGGATGTCTGGAGGCAGATATACCTCACAAGTAGGGATTTTATTTTCTCCTTTAACCCGCAGAAATGGCACATGAGGGTTGATCTCTTCCCCATCCCAGCAACAATCTTAGATTCGATGGCATCCTACACAATTGGTAATATTATCCCAACATTCCTGCCCCAGAAGTAAGATAGAAATAACATAAGATTATGTTGTATGCAGATGAGGGTCTTATGTTTTTGTCAAATCCCACAGTTTCGGCAGCTCACGTGATTAATTCGATTATCACCTTTTTAGGCTATAAGATTAATGTTACAAAGTTTGTGCCCATCCCTATGGGAGGTCCAGGGAAATACTGATGTTGAAGGCAAATCCTGGTTTCCTTTTATATGGTACGGGGGTGGTTTCCCTATTTCAGTATATTCATTACATCCATCTTTGATCATTTATTTAATGTGAACGATGTCCATTTGTTTGACAAAATTAAACAAGACCTTCAAAAATGGGATGCACTTCCAACATCCTAGCTAGGTCGGATAGCTCTTCTTCAAATGAATGTCCTTCCTTATTTGCTAGACCCCGTGTGAATGCTTCCTTTAATCTTTCCCAGACAGATGTTTAGGAGATTTAATGGCTGGTTTAGCTCTTTTATTTGGCATCATAAGCGACTCTTTATCAAGTTAACCAAACTGCAATAACCCCACAGAGTGTGAGGAGTAGATTCCCAGATTAAAATCTATCAATTAAGCTCTTTACTATCCTATGTTAGTGTATGAGCCACTGAGGACTCAGCGTCACTATGGTTAGATATTGAACCCTCTCAGAGAAAATGAACCCTTATTAGTCTGTTTTTCTTAGAAAAAAATGACATTGTGGAGTATTCTCATAACCCAGTAACTATCAATCCTGTTAAAACATGAATGACAATGCGTCAGATCGAGGGCAATATAGCCAAAACCATGTTTCTTAGTCCTACAATTGGTATAACGAGTTGTCTACCGGGCTTAATGGATTCCATGTTTAAACTGTGGGAAGCCAGGGGGTAACTTGCTTGAGTGATTTAGAATTAATAGAATCCCTACAGTGTGGAAACAAGCCCTTGGGCCCAACAAATCGACTTCGACACACCCAGACCCATTCCCCTACCATCCTAAATTTACCCTGACTAATGCTCCAACCTACATATCCCTGAACACTATGGGTGATTTATCAATAGCCAATTCATCTAACCTGAACATCTTTGGATTCTGGTGCTGTGAGGCCACAGTGCTAAATACTGAGCCACCACGTGTTATTTGGGGGAGGACGAATGACATCATTTGATCAAATAACTCGTAAGTATGGACTACCTACTGAAGATGTCTTCTGTTTTTTTTCCGGATCAGAGATTTGATTTTTAAGAAATGCAGCTTTAACAGATTCTTACAGATCCGATAGAGAGAAGTGGGTGCTTATTGCTTAGAATACACTCTCTGTCAGTACTCTTTATCACTAGTTGGAGTGTGTCCCCTCAGACGAGACTGTGCAGCTTTCTGATGCCTGCGAGAGAGTGTTGGGGGTTCAGAACACTTCGGAGACATGTGAGGATATTTGTGAAAATGCTCAAAGGATTTTGATCTGTAATAGGACCCATTCCATGCAGTTGAAAATTCTTCATAGGGTCTATCTGACCCCAGATTGCCTTTCAAAATGCGAAGTGGGATTATCTTCAGCATGTCGTAAATGCAGAATGACTACTGGCACTCTTATTCATTGCTTATTGCCCTGCTGTCGGCTTCATATATATTGGAGCACTGTGGTAGCTGTGATAGAGTAGGTATTGGGGACTGAATTGGAGATGGACCGAGTTTTTCTTTTCCTGGGCCTGCTCATGGTCCCTTACACAGATGCACATGAGGAAAAAAATATATCCTTACTTTCTGTGCTAGGAAACATGTTCTGTTTGTGTGGGATGTCTGCAAACCCCGGGTCTGTTGTGTCGTCGTAAGTTCTTCATGGAGAATATCCCTTTGGACTTTCTCACCAGTATGGTGCATCAAAAAACAGAGATTTATATAAGACATGGTAGCCCTTTTTCGATTACCACAAAGCAGGTGTATCTGTCACATTAAGAAGGGCTTTTATATAGCCATAATGATATTATCTAATGAATCTAATATCCAGCAAGGAATAATTATGAACATAAAAATGCGTATAAGAACGAGAGTTATTGTATTGTTATGCTGAGCTGTACTATTTATTCATTATTTATTGTTTATGTTTGTTTTTCTTCTGTCCATTTAGTGTTTTTAACTTGTTTTGTATGTTCATGTACATGCGTTTAATTTTGTTCAGTTATTTGAGTTGTGTTGTTATTGGGTTATTATAATATTAAAATCTCTTTTCAATAGAATTACATTTTTAAAAAAATAAAGTGGTAACATTGATAGAATAGAGTCCCAAAGAACTCTCATTAGAGAGACCATATCTAGGTGACATCCTCAGTGCTTGGGAGCCTCATGTGAAGCACTTCTGTGATGTTTCCTCCAGCATTTATAGTAGTTTGTATCTGCCGCTCCCAGTTGTCAGTTCCAGCTGTCCGCTGAAACATCTGCAACACAAATTCCCAGCTCGGTGAACAGAACCACAACAACGAAAACCCGAGCTACAGATCTTCTCACGAACTATATACACTTCTATAAGAAGCCCTTCAGTTTCCTAGGCTGTAAAGAAATAAGTTCTAACCTGTCCAACTTATCCCTATAACTTAAACTCTTTAGCCCAGGAAACATTTCTGAAATTTCTTCTACGCTCTTCCTTGTTCAATAATATTATTTCTAGAGCAAGGTGAACAAAACTGAACACCTCACTCCAATTGCAGCCTTACCAGTATCCTGTAAAATTGCAACATAACGTCCCAACTTCTATAATCAATGCCCTGATGAAGGCCAGTGTGCCAACAGCCTTCTTCACTGAACTGTGTATCTGTGATTCAAATTTCAGACAACCGTGCACCTGATCTCTAATGTCCTATATTCCACTACACTCCTTAAGGCCCTCTCATTCATCATTCAACTCCTACCTGGATTTGACTTTCCAAAATGCATGACGTCACCCTTATCTATGTTACACTCCATATGCTATTTCTCAGCCCACTTCTGCTTCCGATCAATGTATTGCTGCAATTTCAGGTAATGTTCCTCATTGGATCACTCCTATTTTGGTGTCATCTGCAAACTTACTAACCTTGCGTTGTGCACCATCGTCCAGATCATTGATATAGATAACAAACAGATGTGGGCCCAGCACCGACCCCTGAGGCACTCCACTAGTCACAGGTCTCCAGTCCGAGAAGCATACCTCTACCAGAGCCATTTGCTTCATAACGTCAAGCTAATTGTGTCGCCAATTTGCCAGATTACCTTGGAGTCCATGCAATCTAACCTTCCAACGCGGCCTACCATGTGTAACCTTATCAAAGGCCTGACTGAAATCCATATAGACTATGTCCACCACCCTGCCATTGATAAAATTTCTGGTCACTTTCTCAAAAAACTCGAACAAAATGTGTAAGGCATGATATGCCACACACAAAGCTATGCTGACTGCTCCAAGTCAACCTCTGTCTTTCCAAATGCATGCATACATTATCTCTCAGAAAATTCTCAAGTGGTTTACTGAAAACATATATGAAGATTACTGGTGCATACTTCCCAGGTTTTTGTTCGCAGCCCTTTTTGAATAAGGGCACAACATTTGCTCCTGTCCAATCTTCCGGGATCTTGGCCCATGAACTGTTTTCTCTTGCCTCTTGCGGTGCTCTTGGATATATCTAGTCAGGACCAAGAGATTTATCTGAATTTATGCATTCTAATATGTCCAACAGCACCTCTACTATGATATTAACGGTACCAAGATATGACAACTAGCCTAACTTCCACACACCCCCCAAAAGATCAAAGATCTTCATGTCTTTCTTCGTGGTTAATACAGAGGGGAAATTGAGGACCTCGCCCATCTGTTGTGGTTTTACACATGAATGCCCACTTCGGATTTTAAGACGACCTATTTTCTCTCTAGTCATTCTTTTTCTGTCCAGAGATTCCATTGATTCCAGCTACCTGAACCTGAGCCCTCCTTTTTGCTCCTGCAAGTCTCCCCAGTCTCCCTGCATATTTGTTTCTCTAATTCCAGTTGATTATTTGGAGGCTTACAGTGCAACCACTATAACATCACCAACTCCCTCTTACTTCTTTGCACCACACATAAAACCTCACTCAACATTATCTCAGTTGTTTCATCTTTAAATACTGGAGTGGTATGCGCCTGAATCGGAACTATTGATATTGAAACTGTTTCAATTTACATCTCTCACTTTCAGTGATTTTCACACCCACAGCACCCCTTGTCAAGGCGCAATGGAGATATAAAGCTGTGAATGAATGGGAGCTACGCATCCTGTCACTGCCAGCATTGGCTGCAAGTTTCCCCACACTAGGTAGTGATCTGACACAGTGTTACCGAACAATGCAACAGTCTGGGTTTATATATGGATGAACCAGTGCGGTCTGCACAGCTCCCTATGCTGGACATTTAGCCCAGGATTATAGATCAAGCATCGGTGTGGGTTGCACAGAATTCCACTCTGGACATTGCAGGGTTGCTTTCAGCAGTACGCTGGCTGGATCTATACGGTGCTCCATCCTGAACGTACAATGGATGGGCTGGTTATGTGAGTTGGATTGCGAATGTGAGAGAACTAAACATCTGGCAGTGCCTTTATTTTGTGTTTTCATTCTTGTGACTGGACCCTTCAAATCCTGACTCATCTGATTAGACCTGACCCTCTGGATGAGTGATGATAACTGTGGTTACAGCATCTGGGTCTGCAACGTGACCAACAAGGGGGGGTCTCCGTAAAATGAAATGAGGGAATCGCTATCAGATCAGCCGTGCTCTTAATGAATGGTGGGGCAGGATTATGTGGAGGACGAATGCAAGTTATTCATCTATTTCTCTTTGTAACAGGCAAACTCCACACCCCCCCCCCCCCACCACCCCGCCAGTGCCCAAAGCTGGTGGGGAGTGAGTCACCTCCTGCTGTTCCTGAGTAACAGGATCCTGGGGCCTCACAAGACTCCAGATTTCCCAGTGCAAATCTCGAGCAGTTGACTGACTGTCTCCTGTTCCTGTGACCCAGTCTCGAGCAGTTGAGTGACTCCCTCCTGTTCCTGTGACCCAGTCTCGAGCAGTTGAGTGACTCTCTCCTGTTCCTGTGTCCCAGTCTTGAGCAGTTGAGTTACTTCTTCCTGTTCCTGTGTGCCAGTCTCGAGCAGTTGACTGACTGTCTCCTGTTCCTGTGACCGTCTCGAGCAGTTGAGTGACTCTCTCCTGTTCCTGTGTCCCAGTCTTGAGCAGTTGAGTTACTTCTTCCTGTTCCTGTGTGCCAGTCTCGAGCAGTTGACTGACTGTCTCCTGTTCCTGTGACCCAGTCTCGAGCAGTTGACTGACTGTCTCCTGTTCCTGTGACCCAGTCTCGAGCAGTTGAGTGACTATATCCTGTTCCTTTGTCCCAGTCTCGAGCAGTTGAGTTACTTCCTCCTGTTCCTGTGTCCCAGTCTCGAGCAGTTGACTGTCTCCTGTTCCTGTGACCCAGTCTCGAGCGGTTGAGTGACTATATCCTGTTCCTGTGTCCCAGTCTCGAGCAGTTGAGTGACTACATCCTGTTCCTGTGTCCCAGTCTCGAGCAGTTGAGTGACCCCCTCCTGTTCCTGTGTCCCAGTCTCGAGCAGTTGAATGACTATATCCTGTTCCTGTGTCCC
Organism: Hemiscyllium ocellatum; assembly: GCF_020745735.1. Lineage (NCBI taxonomy): Eukaryota > Metazoa > Chordata > Chondrichthyes > Orectolobiformes > Hemiscylliidae > Hemiscyllium > Hemiscyllium ocellatum. The sequence continues at coordinate 365,629 of NW_026867893.1, forward strand.
AGTCTCGAGCAATTGAATGACTCCCTCCTGTTCCTGTGTCCCAGTCTCGATCAGTTGAGTGATCCCCTCCTGTTCCTGTGTCCCAGTCTCGAGCAGTTTAATGACTGCCTCCTGTCCCTGTGTCCCAGTCTCGAGCAGTTGAGTGACTACCTCCTGTTCCTGTGTCCCAGTCTCGAGCTGTTGAATGACTGCCTCATGTTCCTGTGTCCCCGTCTCGAGAGATTGAATGACTGCCTCCTGTTCCTGTGTCCCAGTCTCGAAAGGTTGAATGACGCCCTCATGTTGCTGTGTTCCAGTCCCGAGAGGTTGAATGACTGCCTCCTATCCCTGTGTCCCAGTCTCTAACTGTTGAGTGACTGCCTCATGTTCCTGTGTCCCAGTCTCGAGCAGTTGAGTGACTACCTCCTGTTCCTGTGTCCCAGTCTGGAGGAGTTGAATGACTGCCTCCTATCCCTGTGTCCCAGTCTCGAGCAGTTGAGTGACTGCCTCCAGTTCCAAGTCTTGAGCAACTGAGTGATGCCTCCTGATCCCAAGTTTGTGAAAATCGATGTCGTCCTCTTAATACTGACCAACAGGCTCCAATCGCTCTGTGCTCAACTGCTGCTCCTGTGGAATGGAATTGAGGGACTGAATGGTCTCTTCACATTCCTTACAGCTTCTCTTGACTAAAAGTCTTTCTCCTGTTGCTGTAAAACACCATCAAAATCTGAATGATGTATTTTTGTCAGTAATTGAGCAAACAAGCTGACTGACAGAATTCAGAACCTGGATAGCCTCTTCCTGTTCCTGTGTTACACACTCAAGAGGGACAAGAGTCTCAGTGATGTACAGCACGGAAAAAGACCCTTCGATCCAGTCGTCCATTCTGACCAAATATCCTAAATTAATCTCGTCCCCCTTGCCAGCACTTGGCCCATCTCCCTCTAAACCCTTCCCATGCACGTATCCATTGAAATGCCTTTTAAATGGTGTAACTGTGCCTGCCTCCACCACATCTTTTGGGTGTTCAGTCCATAAACACAGCAGTCTCTCTTTGACAGTGTTGTACCTCATTTCCCTTTATAAATCTTTCCCCTCTCACCTTAAACTTTTGTCCTGTAATTTTCGACTTGCCTATCCTGGGGTAACTGTTTACCTTATCTATGCCCCTTGTGACTTTATAAACCTCTTTAAGGTCACCCCTCAGCCACAACACTTGAAAATACTCCCAGCCTATTAAAACTCTCCCTGTAACTCTAACTCTCCAACAACGGCAACATTCTTTTCAATCTGTTCTGTACCCTTTCTAGTTTGACAACATCTTTCCGACAGCAGGGAGCCCAGAATTAAAGGTAATATTACAAACGTGGCCAAACCAATGTCCTGTACAAACACTGAGACTCAAAGCACGCACCAATAAAGGGAAGATCACGAATTGCCTTCTTCACTACGCTGTCTACCTGTGACGGCACTTTCAAGGAACGGAGAACCTGCACCACAAGGTGACACAGTAGCTCAGTGGTTAGCATTGCTACCTCAGAGCAGAGCGATCTGGGTTTAATTCTATCCTTGAATGACTACCTGTGTGGGGTTTCACATTCTCCCCGTGTCTGCGTGCGTTTCTTCTGGGTGCTACGTTTTCCTGCCCCAGTACAAAGATATACCGGCAAGTGTAGATTGGCCATGCTAAATTGTCACAAGTACCCAGGATGCATGGGCGAGGTGGATTAGCCACGGGAAATGCAGGCTCAGAGGGACAGGGTAGGGGTTTCTCCAGTAGGATACTGTTTTGAGGGTCGGTGTGGCCTCGATGGGCCGAATAGCCTGTTTCGTCACTGGAGGAATTCTATAATTTCAATGGAGTTCTCTTTGAGTGGCAACTTTCGACAGAACCCTACCTACATGTCTTGCCCTGATTTGTCTTGCCGAAATGCAACATCTCACATTTATCTAAATGTAACTCCATCTGCCACCCCTCGGCTCACCTAATCAACTTTCACTTTGTTCGGAGATATCATTTTTCACTGTCGACTACACCACCAAATTTGGTATTATCTACAAGCTTACTGACCATACTTCATATACTCAAATGCAAATGATTTGTATAAGTCACAAGAGGCAGTGAACCCACTGTTGATCTTTGTGGCACACCACTGGTCACAGGTCTCCAAGTTCAATGAACAAATATCCACTGTCACGCCCTGTCTCCAATATTCCAGAAAATGTGGGATCTAAATGGCGAGCTCTCCCTGGATCCCAGGCAGTCTGACCTTGCTAACCAGTCTACCATGTAGAACATTTTGGTTTTCTTACTGAATTCCATAAAGACAACATTCACTGTCCTGCCTTCATCAATCATCTTCATCACTTCCTCAAAACATTCCACAGAGTCAGTGAGACGTGATCTCCAACGTACAAAGCCCTCTTCAGTCCTTGTCTTTCCAAATGCATATACATCATTTCCCTCAAAAACCCCTCCAACAATTTAGTCACCATTGACGTCAGGCTCACCAGTCTATAATTACCTGGTTTTTCCTTCCTTTCTTAAATGATGACACTACATTAGCAGCCCTCCAGTACTATGGCACCTCACTTGTGGAAATCAATGATACAAATACATCAGCAAAATGCAGAGCAATGGCTTTCCTAGTTTCCCACAAACGTCTGGGATATAACTGATCAGTCCCAGGGATTTGTTCATCTTTATGTGTTTTAAAATGTCCAACACGTCCTTGTAATATAGACACTTTTCAAGTTATCATTATATATTTCTTCATTCTCTCGCTCTTGTAACTCCCTCCACATTAAATACTGAGGAGAACTACTCGTTTCATATCCCTCCCATCTCTTGTGGTTCCATACATATGTAGCCTTACTGATCTTTAAGGTGCCCTATTCTCTCCCAAGTTAATCTTTTGCCATTAAAAGATTTGTAGAATTTCTTCAATACCTCATTAACCCTATTTCTAAAGCCAACTTGTGTTAACATTTTTCTGGCCCGATTTCCTCGTTGACATTACATTTACTGCCCTTATACTCCTCTTGGGATCCACTTGATTCCAGCTCATATGCCTCCTTCCTTATCTTGACCAGAGCATCAATATATCTAGCCATCCAGCACTCCCTGCACCTACCAGCTTTGCCTCTCTCACTAATGGGAACACGTTGGCTCTGGACTCTCTAAAACCAAGTTTTGATTGTCTTGCATTTTCCAACCATCCCTTTACCCGTCCATAGGGTATCCCAATCAGCCTTTCACAGGACTCACCTAACACTTTCAAAATTGGTCTTGTTCAAAGTTAGAACTTTATTGTTTACATCAGGTCTTTCCTATTCCATAACTAGTTTAAACGTAATATTTATGCGTAACAGACTTGAAATGTTTAATAAACACTTCTTTCCCCTCTGTAACAGGATCGAGAGGCTGCATGGGACCCTCCTGTCCCTGTATAACAGCCACGAGACATTAAATAGCACATCAACCCCTGGATTACAAGCAGCCAGTAAACTGTATCTGATGGAGGACCATCCCTTCTCAGTTACAGAAACAATGAATTCCAGGTGCCCTCTCAGTGACACCTCGTACAGCTGCAGCAACAAATCCTTTTATTTTTGAATGATTTTGTTGGTAAAGTGTGCTAATATTCCAGAGGTCCACCTTTTCAAGTAACAACAGGCTAATATGGACTGAATGGCCTTCTCCTATCCTTCTGTAAGAGGCCCATAGGGACAGAATTGCTTCGGCCTGTTGCTGAGCAGCAGTCTCAGTGCTCTGTGTCAAGGTTATAAAAGGATTTGAAAACAGTGCATTTAAAATCCGGTGTAGCCTCACACTGGTCAATAAGTATCATATTGTAGGTTAAGGCATCTAGAAACTTGCCCACCTGACGTTTTTTTTTAATGTAGCCGATGTGTTATTTTATAACTGCTTCCTTTCATAAACTGAGTGGAACACATATAGACCCCTGCAGTGTTCTGTTAATAATCTCGTATGCAAGGAAAAAGAAATAAAAATTGAAAGATTTATGGTCCATCCCTCAGCAACCTTCATCCACTCCATCCAAAACCGGGAAATGTTCCCTTTTATAGTGATATTAAAAGTGATGTATGGAACTGGTTAACTGATCCTATTTGTTCAGTGATTGTGATTAATGCCAATCTCCATGGATTCTAATTATCCCAGTGGAGGGTTTCCATCTTTTAATAATAATTGGGCGCCTTTTATTGTGTTATCCCATAACATGAGCGGGACCATCACCGACAGCACTGACAGGGATCAGCAGATCCAGAGAGAAGGGGAGGAGAGATCAGTATCTGAGAACATTAGACTGGAATGTTCCAACAATGGATCAGAATCTGAGAACATTAGACTGGAATGTTCCAACAATAGACAGGAGTTTATCCGATTATATTTGATATCTTTCTGCATTTGATTGGTGGTCATTATAATGGCGGATCTATTACGCTCTTTGCATTATTCAATATTTTTATTATCCCTTCCTGGCTGTCGTTGATGTTCCTGGTAAGTGTCACTGTCCATTTTTTTCTATAAACTAGTTATGACTGTATTACTGTTCTTTCATATAGTCTACACGTCTTGCCACTGTTATTGTTCCTGTTGAAACTCTGAATTCAGATATTCATTCTCCCGACCACTACTAACTACACCAATGAAAGTGTTCAATTACTGCCTCTCTCGGCTCTGGCAATGTTACTCATGAGTCTCTATGTTGACCTACTCAGTTTCAGCGGAGAACCGCAATGTATTGTATCGTTGCCTTTGTTATTTAAATATTAAGAGCATGGAGGTCACTGCCTACTGTTCTGGTTACAAACTCCACTTCCTTCCAGTGTTCCCAACCCATCCCTGGCAAATATCTGCGGCTGAAGCAGACAAGTCAGAACTGTAGGAGATCCCTTTGATCATGAGCTGATTCCTGACACCATGCCCTGTCCATTTCTAACTTGAAATACTCACCACTCGACAATGTATCTCACTGGCTTATTCCATCTCCTGTTTGAACTTTGAGTTATAAAATACAATCTTAATGAAGTTAATAATCTGCTGCTGACGCTTCTGGCTTCAAACCTGTTGAAGCAAATCTGATTCGAACTCACACCAACCTCCCATCTGTCATTCATGTGCATGCGGATATATATTGCTATTTTCATCTGTCCATGAAAATTCTCTCATTCTCTCTCTGTCAATTATCCAAAAGCCTGCCAGTTATTTGTAATTAAAATAGTTTCCTCCATGTGCGTTCCTTCTCAATGAGTTTCGCATTCAACCACGTCTATCGCGCGCACACACGCACTATCATTGGAAACAGTAATCTGATGTGAGTATAGTTAGCATATGCTCTCCATACTGGACAGATAGTGCAGTTTACTGAGCAACACACTAGCATGGTCTGTACAGCCCTCCATGCTGGGCTGTCATCTTGTCCCAGTTTATGTTGTTTGTGGTGTTCTGTGAAGCAGATTCAGAATTTGGTGTAGCAAACCATTTCAGCTGATCTGACAATGCCTTTATTCAATGTTCTCATTCTTGTAATTTTACTCTCGAAGATCTCACTTCTCCAGTTAGTCCCACTGCTGTCTTTTTCTCCATATTTCCACAACCTCCTCTCAGTTAATTAACTGTCTGTTTCTGTCTTTAATGTGAATCTCTGTCCCTCTGTATCTTTCCCTGGCCTTGGGTTTTGTCTATACTTTGTATCGAGTGCTGACATTGTTGTAGCTCAGAAACAATGAAATGATGTGTGTCAGGCTGTCTTACACTTTCCAGTATGTGATGGCCCATGTTTCAGATTTCATGCGACACATCCTTGTAACTTGGAGTGTCCCTGTGTTTGCCAACTCAGGTGACCTTGCGATCAGTAACCCATTGACTAAAGGACAAGGCATCTAAAATGTCTGACAATGCTGTCACTTTTTTTTATAAAAACGGATATTTTATATTTTTTTAAAAAGAGATCTTAAATTCCAAACTGCCTACTGTAAACATCTCTAGTAAATAACTTTCAGGGTTTTGGGGTTTTTAATAAATAATAGTAACAATGGCCAGCTCGCATAGACCAGGCTTTCTAGTTTTTTCCTTATAGCTGTAAGTCACCAGGTGCTTGTGTCCCAGAAAGGTTGGAAGCTTCAGTAAATTATCCCTAACTGCTATTCTCTCTGAAGCTTCACTTGATGCTGTTTCCTCCTGGATTGGAGAACTGCATGTCTGAATGCTCCTTGTTACCATGGGGTTTGTTTAGGTGATGTTAGTATATTGGAACAGTTCATTTGTAGACGGCTTTGTATTCATTGTTCGGTTAAGGTTTCCAATAGTTAAGTTATGCTCAAATACTCTTCATTTTGTATGGATTTTCATTAGAGTGTTTACATATATTGTGTTTTAATTAATGGTGAGTGGTTTGGCTAGTAGCATCATATCTGGAAATTCCACTTCGCATCTGCCTTTAAAATAAGAAAATGTTGGCATCCAAGCGACTTTCTTGAAATAGTTTGAGGCAGTCTGGTTGGTCTATAGCAAACTGGGGTTTCTTGTCTGGTTCTAAATCGATAATACAAAATTGGGTTTGAATTACAATCCCTACAATGTGCAAACAGGCCATTTGACCCAACAAGTCCACCCTGACCCTCCGAGGAGTGACCTACCCAGAAACATTCCTTTACCCTATTATTACACATTTACCCCAACTAAGCCATCTAACCCACACATTCCTGAAAACCAGAAACAATTTAGCATGGCCAATTCACCTGATATGCACATCTTTAGATTGTTGGAGGAAACCAGAGCATCCGAAAAACTCTCATGCAGACACTGGAGAGTATGCAATGGAGGCTATTGGGTTCAAAAGTCACGTATGGTAGTTGTTCCGGATGTTGAATTCGGTTGGTTTAAAACGTGTTTTGTGTATAAAGATTCTTTCCATCACTGAGAGTTCTCTGGGTGTGGAAGAAGTGAAGTTGTGGGTTTTACAAAATGTAACGAAGGCAAAGCTGTAGCAATTGACAGACAAGCTGGAGTTGGGGTTGTGCTTGTCTGTGAGAAAATGAGAGATAATTACAGCTTTAGCTCGGCAATTACATTTGGTGGAACCGCCATCAGACTCTTTGGAAATGGCTCGAATTCAATTTGAAATGAGGCGCCTTGAACATGAGAACGAATTGAAACCATTTAAATAAAAATGAGAAGTAGAAATAAAAGAAAAGGAAATGAAGAATAAAGAGAGAAAAGGAGAGAAGAAAACCAGAGATTTTCAACTTCAAAAGTTGGTAATTAGAGAGGAAATTTGACATAGAAGATGGAGATGAAGGTAGATCGTAGGATGGATGAGGAGGATAGTGAGGATGAGCAACCCTTTAGTAGCCAAAAGCCTGATGGGGTTCTGTTTAGATACATGCAGGCATTGTCTACATTTGATGAGAAGGATGGGGAAGCCTTTTTAATTTCATTTGAGAAAGTGGCTAAACAAATGCAGTGATCAGTGACCATGTGGATTTAGTTGATCCACACAGAGCTGGTAGGTATTTGCATCCCGATCAGTGGAGGTATCTGGCCAGTATGGGATGGTGAAGAAAGCCATCTGAAGTGCATATGAGCTTGGGCCAGAAGCGACAGACAGCGTTTCTGGAATCTAAAAAAAGCTCCCTGGTTAAACGCACATTGAGTTTGAAAGAATCAAACAACGTAATTTTGAAATGTGAGGAAGGGCATTAAAAACAGAGCAAACCTATGGCACTCTTAGAGAGATTCTTATTTTTGTGAAGTTCAACAATTCACTTCCTGCAGTCATGAGAACTCGTGTGCAAGAGCAGAGAGTAACAACGGCAAGATCAGAAGCTGAAATGGCTGCTGATGATTGAATTCAGAAATCAAAGTTTGGTTTCTGTGAGAGATTGTGAAGAATGTGCGAGATCTTCTTAAAATATATACCTGTGAGAGTAAGGTTTACTGGCCAAGGCCAGGAATAGCAGGTAAAGGGATTCCGGCATTAAGAGGTACAGACGTATTTAATTCTTTTATGCTGAGACATGAGGAGCTATGTCATTCAGAAGGACTGTTGGAGAGATGAGAACTGCTCCATTATGTAACGTATGGTTGGAGTGTCCAGTGGAAACAATTTATTCCACAATGGGGAAAGTGGCCTTGAGGTTGGTGTGAGCATTACAACATTTCAGCATTTAAATTATTGAATCTTTATCACTGATCGTGACCGCAGTCTGTTTCGATTGAGCGTATTATTGCTGCCATTCAATTTAAGACAAATCTTTATCACTGATCAAGACCCCTAAAAACCTTTGGAGACGTTCAGGTAAAAAAAATACCAGTCTGTTTCGATTGAGCTTATTATTGCTCCATTCAATTCGCAATTATACAGGTGACAGGGCGAGAAAACCTGTTTTGACATCTTCTGGAGACGTGGATGAAGAAAAACAAAGGCATTCTGTGGTAGGAGTAAAATGACTAAAATCGAATCTCGTTGTGAACATTTATATGCTCAAAGTCAATATAATATATATGCATTGCAGTCATAGAATCACAGAGTCATAGAGATGTACAGCATAGAAGCAGGTACTTCAGTCCAAACCGTTTTTGCCCCCAGATATCCCAACCCAATCTAGTCCCACCTGCCAGCAGCCGGCCATATCCCTCCAAACCCTTCCTATTCATATCCCCATCCAAATGCCTCTTAAATGTGGCAATTGTACCAGCCTCCAACAAATCCTCTGGCAGCTCATTCCATACATGTACCACCCTCTGCCTGAAAAAGGTTTCCCCTTAGGTCTCTTTGATATCTTTCCCCTCTTACCCTAAACCTATGCCTTCTAGTTCTGGACTTCCCGAATCCAGCGAAAGACTTTGCCTATTTATCCTATCCATGCCCCTCATAATTTAGTGAATATCTATCAGGTCACACCTCCGCCTCCGACACTCCAGGGAAAACAGCTCCAGCCTGTTCAGACTCTCCATATAGCTCAAATCCTCCAGTCCTCGCAACATCCTTGTAAATCTTTTCTAAACCTTTTCAAGTTTCACAACATCTTTCCAATAGGAAGGAGACCAGAATTGCATGCAATATTCCAACAGTGGCCTAACTAATGTCCTGTACAGCTGCAACATGACATCCCAACTCCTGTACTCAATACTATGATCAATAAGGGAAAGCATATCAAACGCCTTCTTCACTATCCTCTATACCTGCTACTAATAGAGGAAGATTAGGAGGTCTAAAATGAATCCATCTTTGTAGATTGATAGATCATTTTATTAAAGGTGGAGTTGTGAGGATACTATCACGATATAAAGGTTATTTTCTCTTGTTTTTTTAAAGGAAGGTTTAAAGGCAGAGGTGTGGAACTGAAACAGTTTAAGTAAATTACTGAGGAGGCCTTTATGTGTTATTAAAACGGTGGTAACAATTGAAGGGCAGTGGCCAGCTCTCCCAGACCAGGGTTTCTCGTTTTGTTTTTAGCTGCAGCATTCAGAAGCTGTTGGAGATCCCAGCAGGGCTCGAAGTTTCAATACATGATTCCCAGCTGCTTTTCTCTCTGAGATGGTTGTTGATGTTGATTTTTCCTGGATCAAAAAACTGCATGGAAGAATCTGTATTTGAATTTATCTTTGTGCTAAGCAGTGTATACCAAGAAGGTACGGTATCTATTGTTTGTGTAAGTGTACCAACATATAAGCTATACAAAAATTTTCTTTGATTGTATTTTAACTAAAGTTTGAATAGATTATATTTGGCTTAATGTCGAGTGCTTTGACCAGTTACAACATATCTGGAAAGCACACTGCACATCTCTCTTTCAAATAAGGAATGGTTTGGGTCTAAGTGGCCTTCTTAACATATTTTGCGGGGATCTGGTCTGGTCCACAATATTTGTAGCTGAGGGGTTTCTGACTGACTCCTGTTGTTGAAAAGTTAGTGGAGTTGCTGGGGATGGTTTGCTGGGGCTTGTGCTGTGAGCTGCCTCAGACATTCAGGGAGACCGGAGGATTTGATGATCCAACTTTGGATGAAGCATGGGGACTATGGTAACAGCATCTGGGTGTGTAACATGAACACCAACTGGAACAGAGGCTGCAGACAGGGGAAGCTCTGAAACCACGGAGTGAGTGTGTGTAGGGAAAGGGATCTGCTATGTCCACCCCGGGCTTTCCAGGAGCAGCTTCCCAAGTTACACTTAACCCAGGAACAGAGTATGAGGGGATCTGGACTGAACAAGGATCTGGTCACAGAGCGGTGTCACCTTCTTCAACATGACCTGCAGCTTCACGCCAGAGAGAAGACGGTGCTGCCGGTGGCTATTAGGGTCACAGTTTCATTCAGTTTCTGTGATCCGAAACTTTCCAGGCCGGAGTCGGTGACAGCTCCATCATCTCCCAGTATCTCAACATCAATGTCACCATTCGGTGATGGAGGATGTATATGGTGGATGAGGTCAATACATTGCTTCTCCCTCAGCGGGAAGCTGCCAGGTGTATCCTTATTTTCCCAGTATAGTGAGATTCCCGAAGGTGAACATGGTATCTGCAGAGTAGCCAATAAATGGGGAGAGGTAGAGGAACTGAAGGAGCTCTCACTCTATTTATGTTACAGTGTGTCCATGCACAATACATTATGTTGGTGAATACCCCTGTCCTGAAAGCAGCCACAGTTCCTTCATTCAGAAGCAGGCAGCCATTCCCATCGTCTACGGGTCTCCATGTAGAAATGAATAATTGTATCTTGGATAAAGGCCATCCCCTTGATACACGTTTCAAAACACCATCCCCACCATCAACCAACCACATCAAAATACTCTCTGTGAACGGAGAGCAAAGTGGTCACTTTGAGTGTCAATGAGTAGACGATCAGGGATGGAGCAAAACCTTCCATATCTGAACGGGTCTCCGTGAACCCTCCAGTACCCAGTATCACTAATGCCTGTAATCCCTCTCCATTTCAGTAACATACTGCCTTCCATTATTCCTGTAAATGAAATTACAGGTTATATTATGTTGTATTGCTCCTTCCAAATTATTATCCATTGCCTTGAACTTTCTGTATCTATTTGCAGACACTCCACCCTCTCTTGATAATTTAATCTCTTGCTTATCCAAGCGACATCACCAAACTCAGTATCTGGATATCTGTTCCAACCTCCTGATCATTGATGTAGATTGTAAATAGTTGAGGTCCCCGCACTGGTCACTGTGTGACTCCACTGGTGACGTTCTGACAAACTGATTAAGACTGACTTATCCAGAGAGCCTGCTTCCTGTTTGATAGACAGTCCTCCCTCTATACTGTTTAACACGGTCGAAAGGCTGAGTGTGGACGAGGAGCATCAGTCAGGAATCCAACCCCTCGAACCAGCTCCGCCATTGAATACAATCATGGCTGATGTTATCGCGGCCTCTGTTCCACGTTCCTGCTATCTCTCCATCCTAAGACACTTTCTTTGCAGGAAGCAGTTGAGGGAACTATCTCTGAGCTCCTTCCAATATAACAATACACTTTCTTCATTGAGTAAAAAAAAATTTACACACTACTCCAATGTGATCTCTCTATGATCTTGTACAGAGGCAGCAAAAACATTACCAGGCTGCTGAAAGGTTCCCACCCAGTTTAGAGCAGTCTCAGCACTCTAGGGTAATACACAGCATTGTTTAAAATCATTGTCCTTCTCTATTCCACATGCATAACGGGAGATCTAGAGAAAATCTCACAAAAATGCTTGCGAGGAGCATGAATAACGTGGCGAGATGACCTCTAACATTAATTTTAATTAGAATCTTGCCATAGGGAAGGTGCCAGAGTACAGGAGAACAATTAATACGATTCCACTTCACAGTAATCATGATTTGGAAATGCTGGTGTTGGACTGGGGTGTCCAAAGTTAAAAGTCACACAACACCAGGTTATAATCCAACAGCTTTAATTGGAAGCACAGTAGCTTTCGGAAAGCTGCACCTTCTTCAGGTGATTGTGGAGGACAAAATTGTAAGGCACAGCATTTATAGAAAAAAATTACAGTATGATGGAACTGAAATTGCACATTGAAAATTACCTTGATTGTCTGTTGAGTCTTTCATCTGTTCGAATAACATGATAGTTTAGCTTCTTCCGTGTGTAAATCAAAAACCTTTTTTTTAACAGTTGCATTCTCAGGTTAACTGAAACAATTGGGTTAGTTACACAATATGTCGAAGGTGTTAGCGCCCTGTGTTCTCTGTCTATGCCATGATGTGCAGATCGATTCTAACCTAAAAAGTCAGATAATAGAGTTTTACTGTATTCATGCAGTTTTTGAGCAAAGTACAATGTAACTCTGCAAGTACAAATTCACCCCACAAAATGTATGTGTGCATGTGGGTCTTTGTGTCTGTCTGTGTGTATGTCTGTCTGGCTTGGGGGTTGTGAGTGTGAGAGAGTGTATATGTGTGTGTAATGATTGCAGAGTGTCTTAATTCAGTGAGGGGTGCATGTGTGAGTGTGGAAGTGTGTATGTGTCTGGGGTGGGGGTTTGTGAGTGTCTGTGAGAGAGAGGGTATATGTCCCTGCATGAGTGTAGAGTGGTCTAAGTCTCTGAGAGGATGCATGTGTGAGTATGGGAGTGTGTGTGTCTGGAAGGGTGTGCGCGAGTGTCTGTGTGCGTGTCTGTGTATATGTGTGTCCGTGTGTATGTGTGTGTATAGGAATGACTGTGTGTGTGTATGTCTGTGTGTGTATATAGTGCATTGGTGGTCACCTGTAGTATGGCATGAACCCAAGGGCCCGGTTGAAGAACTCCCTATGGGTACTGAACTTAGCTATCAGCCCCTGCTTGGCCACTTTTCGCTGTTGCCTGTCCTGAAGTCTGCCCTGGAGGATGGTCACCCGAAGGTCCGAGGTCGAATGTCCTGTACAGCAGAAGTGTCCCCAACTGGGAGGCAACACTTCTGTCTGTTGATTGTTGTGTGGTGCCCATTCATCTGTTGCCGTAGCCTTTGCTCAGTTTCCCCAATGTACCATGCCTCTGGGCGCCCTTGCCTGCAACGTATAAGATAGACAATGTTGGCTGAGTCACATGAGTACCTGCCACGTACATGGTGGGAGGTGTCCTCACATGTAATGGTAATACCCATGTCCACATTCTGACACGTCTTGCAGCGCCTACCGTGACAGGGTTGTATGGAGCTGTCCTGAGAGCTGGGCAGCTTGCTATGAACATATGATCTGTTTGAGGTTTGGCGGTTGTTTAAAGGGAAGTAGTGGAGGTGTGGGGAAGGTCTTGGTGAGGTGCTCATCCTAGTTGATAATTTGTTGCAGGTCACGAAAAACATGGCATAATTTTTCAGCTCCTGGGAAGTACTGAACAACGAAGGGTACCCTGTCGGTTGCCACAGCAAGGTACCGTGATGACTTCCTTAGGAGATAGACACGTGCTCCCTATAACAAAGTGACAAAACCTGAACACAATACTCCAAGTGCGGCCTTACCAAAGTCCTGTATAACTGCAACATGAATTCCCAACTTCCATACTCAATGTCCGGTCTGATGAAGGTCACTGTGCCAAATGCCTTCTTCACTGCCCTGTCTACATGTGCCTCCACTCTCAGAGAACCGTGCACCTGCATACCAAGGTCTTTCTGCCCACTACACCCCTTAAGGCCCTCCCATTCGCCGTGCAACCCCTACCTTGAGTTGAGATTCTAAAACATCACGCATCTATATTAAATTCCATTTGTCATTTCTTGGCCCACTTCCCCACCTGATTAAGGTCCTGCTGCAATTTCTGATAAACTTCCTCACTGATCATGCTCCCACTTATTTTAGTGTTATCTGTAAACTTACAAATCATACCTTGTATATTCTCAACCAAATCCTAGATAACAAACAGCTATGGACCCAGCCTCCAGTCTGACAAGCACCCTTCCACTAAACCCTCTGCTTCCTACCATCAAGCCAACTGTGTATCCAATTGGCCAGTTCCCCAGCATTTCCCGCGATGTAACTCTCCAGAGCAGCCTGCCATGTGGAACCTTATCAAAGGCCTTACTGATATCCATAGAGACTATGGTTACCGCTCGGCCCTCATCAACCTTCTTGGTCACTTCATCAACGAACTCTAACAAATTTGGGAAGCATGATCTCCAACTCACAAGTCTATGCTGACTGCTCCGAATCAAACCCTGTGTAAGTAATGGGTGCAGACAATGGTATGCTGTCCTTCATTGTAAGATGATTCAAGTACATAAGTAATGCCATCTTCCTGCTGTTGTAGGGCCTTGCTGAGAGCGTGGTTGGGACACTCCCTACGGATTTGATCTCCTTTATAAGGAATGATCTCCTTACCACAGACACGGATGATGGTATCACGAGGATAGAGTGAAGAAGCTGAGTGTTTAATCAGTAGAGCTGTGATAGAAGAAGAAACGGTGACGTTAAACACGAAGAGTGGCAGCGATCACTTACTTCCAAAAGAGACATTGACAGGGTGAGAAATTCCATTCTTTACTCGGGATTGGTTGGTTTGATTTATTGTCATGTGTACCTCAGTACAGGGAAACACTTTATTTATGAGCAGTGGAGGAAGATCATAGTAAACATGGCCAGACAGATCATAGGGTGGAAATAGACTTGGACAGAGTAAGGCACACAGGTTACACTGAACAGGACGGACACTAGACAAGATCAACATGAACAAGATCAGCATTATTTGAACTTAGAGAGTTCATTCATCAGTCTAATGTGGCTTTCCTAATAGTTTATATGCCTAAATTAACTCTCCCCACGTTATTGTGCAGTCGGCGTGTGGACCCATACTGAACGTCATGTTGCTCACAATCCCCAACAGCAGCCACAAAACCTTCCATCTGAAACAGGTAGCCATTCCCACCAGCTTCCACCCTACATAGAGAACACCAGGCTGGCTTCTCGGAGATGGAAGGTGCCTTCACACAAGACATATGGCTTCCCTCCTCACCACTAGAAAACCGCGTTAAAGTCCCACGTGTGTATCATGACAGACGGAGCTAAGAAGAACAACGTGGAGCAGTTTGTCTGTGCAGCCTCTGCTCCACTTGTTCACCATGTTAGAGCATCAATTAGGAGACAGCGAGGACTGTTGATGCTGAAGATCAAAGTAGACCGTGGTTTGCTGGAAAAGCACAGCAGGAGAATCGATGTTTCGAGCATAAGCCATTCATCAGGAATCAGCATCAATTACCTCATTCTGCCCTGTGTAAGGGCATTGAGGTGGGAATGGTCTCCTACTGTTCCTGTGTAAGTGACTCAAGGGAGTGACAGGATTCTTCCTCGTCCGATTGGACAGGGCCAAGGGCCTGATTGGGTTACCCCTGGTTCCTGTATGACAGCTCGATGTGCTGACTAGTGTGATGATGCTGTAGCTTTAAGAGGTTATTTTGTTCTGGTTTCTTTTATGAGAGAGATTGAATGGCTAGTTAGGACCACTTGAGTAAATAACTAGTGAGGCCTTAGGTTTATTTTAATGCAGATGAAATGGGTATGGTCAGCTCTCACAGATTAGGATTTCTGTGTTTTGGTTCCTCAGTAACATCAGAAATTATTGGGGTCTCCACCGAGTTGAAAGTTTTAGTGAATGTCTCCTGGCAGCTACTCTCTATGAATTTTCTCTTGGTGCTGTTTTTAAATCCTGAATTGGAGAAATATTTGTGTCATTCAGTGTCTGAATATTCCTTTTTGCCAAGGGCTGTGTTCATGTGATTTTCCAGTATTGGAACAGTTCATTAGTATTAGTTCCTAGATCTATTATTCTGTTAACTTGTCCAATACAATTACATTATTCTAAATTCTTCTTTCTTTGGTTTTATTTCATCTATCGTGTTTAAGGAAATGGTGTTATGCTTCACACCGAGTTGTTTGACCAGTCACATTGCATCTGGACCAGATACTTTACACTTTCTTTGAAATAAGAAAACATTAGAGTCTCGGCTATCGCCTTCAAATATTGTCAAGGGGCTCTGGTGTGGCCCATCACACTAGACTCCTTCTCCTGAGTAATAAGTTGGTGGCACTGAATGGGCTGTCCCTGTTCTTCTCCAATAGTGTCAATGGGCTGAACGACTTCCTCATATTCCTGTGAAACCCGCGTGAGGTGCAGAATGAACTCTTATTTTACTGTGGCAATGTGCAGTGTCAGACAGTCCTTTATATGAATGTTACTGACTCTTTAAAAGCACAAGCCTCAATGGAGTCCATGTCTTGCTGCACATGGACACAGCCCATTTCAGGAGCTGATGGGGGATAAAATGTTCTGAACATTGTGGAATCTTAAGTGACCATCCCCACTTCTGATCTTATGGTGGGGAGGGTGGGGGCGGGGAGACATTGATGAGGCAGCTGAAGGTGTTTGTGAAGAGGAAGCTACCCTGAGGATCTCCCACAGAGGTGACCCAGGACTGAGATGATGCACACCTTCCTTAGTGCCATGTTTGACTCCAAACACTGGACAGTTTTCTCTGATTCCCATTATGTTCAGATTTGTTAAGCTCTTTGATGTCAACAGAAGTCAACAGAAGCCTTTGTATAAGGGCCAGTCATTTTTACCTGACCCCTTGTGTTAACCTCTTTTGGTCACATCAATAAGCCATGGTATAGGAGCAGCAAGGGTTTTCTTCAAACAGGTGGGATTGAATGTCAGGATTTCTCTTCTCAAGTGTGTTCGGGGAGCCAGATGACTGAAAGTATTTGAAGTATTTGTAGATGGAGATTGACCTGTCAGAGAGTTGAGGGCGATGAAGAATTGGGTATGAAAGAGGATTTGTGACCAAGAGCAGATCAGTCATGATCTTAGTGAAGGGCAAGGCAGGCTTGGGGAGTGAATGACCTGCCCCTGTGTCTGATGTTCTCACATTCTGTTATTGGAAAGTTAGTGGGTGTTATTTTCATGAATTCTCTGGTATTGAATGTTGCCGTCAGGGAGACAAGAGGATTGTGTGAGCCATCGCTGGGTGAGATATGGGGGCTGTATTCACAGTGAATCTGGGTCTACAACATGACCAACAAATGGAGCACAAGTTTCGGAGGGGGGAAGCTCTTGAAGAGAGATGAGGGGCCTCTTTCATACCCAGCCTGGGTTTTACAATTACATTTCTCAAATCACCTCAAAGCGTGTGGGACGGTCTTGAAGGGCCGAATGATCTCCTCTGTTTCTGTGCACCAGGTTATAGAAGTAAGTAGTCTCTACATGCTCCTGCCTAACAGGTTTAATGGGCTGAATGGAACACAGGAACACGGGATTGAGGGACAAGAGTGAGTCATTAGATACGTTGAACCTTCTCCACCAGGCACTAAGATTGTGGCTGATCAGGTTGGGGTCTCAGCCCCACTTTCCTGTCTGTGTCCCATTATCCATGACTCAGTTCTCTGTCAAATATTTACCTAATGCAGCTTTCAATCAATGTGAACATAGAGACACGATAAACTTCCAGTGAAGAGGATTCCCACTTGAAAGGTCCATTCAGAATTATTCGTCGTTCCTCTGATAGAATCAAAGTGTCATGCAGAATGGAAACAGACCCGTTAGTCCAATCTGTTCACTCCGATCGGATATCAAATCTGACCCAGTTCCATTTGCCAGCATTTGGCCAATATCCCTCTTCTTTCAGATACTTTTTAAATGTGCGATTGTAACCGCTTTCACCACTTCCTCTGACAGCACTTTCTGAACACACACCACTCTCTGTGTGAAACATTTATCTTCAGTCCCTTCTAAATCATTCCCCCTCTCCCCTCCAACCTATCCTCTCCTGTTCTGGGCTCCCTTACCCTGGGGAGCAGAGCGTGGCTGTTCAGAATATCCATGCCCCTGCTGGTTTTATAAACCTCTATAATGTGACCCCTCAACCTCTGACACTCCAGGGGGAAACACCTCAACCTAATCAACCTCTCCCTAAAGCTCAAACCTCCAGTCCTGGGACTTTCGTGTAAATCTTTTCTGCAGACAACCGAGTTGTATGCAGTATTCTTAAAGTGGCCTCACCAACATCCTGTACAGATACAACATGCCACCACAACCCCGATACTCAATGCTCTGACTGATTAAGGCAAATGTGTAAAATGTGTTCTGCACCACTCTGTCTACCTGCGACTCCACTTTCAAGGAACAATGTACCTGCAGCCCGATGTCCGTTTGTTTCTCAACACTCCCCAGGGCCTGACCATTAAGTGTATAACTTCTGCCCTGATTTGCGTTCACAAAATACAAAACCTCGTCTTTATCTAAATTAAACTTCATCTGTCAGTCCTTGCCCCTTTGTCCCATCTATCTGTGATCTTGTTGTACTCTGAGATAATCTACTACACCACCTTTCTGATATCGTCTGTAAACTGACTAACTATGGCCCAATATTCACATCTCAATCCTTTACATAAATGATGAAATGCAGTGAACTCAGTCCTGATCCTTACAGCACACTGCTGCTCACAAGCCTCCAGTCTGAAAAATACCCCTCTTCCTTCAAGCCAATTGTGATTAGCTTCTTCTGTATCCCATGTGATTGAAACTTATTAATCTGTCTAAGAATCAGAATGAAATATTAGCTACGAAAAGGGAGGCTGAGTAGGTTAGGTTTATTTTCACTCGAAAAAAGAAGATGGGGGAAACTTATTGAGGTTTGCAAAATCATGAAGGGTATAGACAGGGTGGACAGAGACAAGCTTTTTCCCAGGGTGAAGGATTCAATAACGAGAGGTCGTGCTTTCAAAGTGAGAGGTAGACAGTTTAAGGGGGATACACGCGGTAAGTACTTTACACAGAGGGCGGTGGGCGTTTGGAACGCGTTGCCAGCAGAGGTGGTAGAGGCAGGCACGGCAGATTCATTTAAGGTGCGTCTAGGCAGATGCATGAGTAGGTGGGGAGCAGAGGAGTAGGTGGGGAGCAGAAGGATACAGATGGTTAGGAATTGACCGACAGATTTAAACAGTACATTTGGATCGGCTCAGGCTTGGAGGGCGAAGGGCCTGTTCCTGGGCTGTAAATTTTCTTTGTTCTTTGTTATTTAAATGAACACCTTGCTGAAGTCCACATAGACAATGTCAACCAAACTGCCTTCATCAATCTTCTTTGTCACCTCTTCAAAAAACTCAACCAAATTAATGAGACATGATTTCCCAGGCAGAAAGCCACGTTGTCTACCCCGATTAGCCCTTATCTTCCCAAATGTATGTAAATGCTATCCCCCAGAATCCCCTCCAACAACTTACCCATCACTGACATCAGGCTCACCGGTCTATAGTTCCCCGGCTTTTTGGTTCACTGTTTCCTTTTCTAGTCCCACTCCTGCACTGCTCACAACAAAAGTTAAATGTAACCAGGTCGGTGATATAGCCGATGATATCGGTCTCAGACTGGGTCAGGGTCAGTTTTAGGAACAAGTCAGGCTGGTTTCTGTAATCTACTCAAATAGCACGTTTATGATCCAGAGCAATGTTACTCCAACTATGATGGAAAGATGGATGGCAAAGTGTTTGGGCATTGCAAATATATAATCAATATTTCCCTTTCTATAACACACACACACACACACACACACACTGCAATTGTAACTTGAAAAAACTTTGTCCAGATATTATCCCATGTACATTGTCCAAACTATGTCTCCATCACATTCCCTGTTCCATGTCGGTGCATCATTGCTGCTGTAATACACAGAGCCATACCCTGAGCAGGAAATGGTCTTGGTCGATTTGAAGATATGTTTTTATGTTCCTGCTTCACTAAAAAATAAAAATGTCTAATTTATTCAGATTACCTGTGTTAAAATGAATGCAGTTTTTAAAAGAAATACAGAAATTGCTGGAAAAGCTCGGCAGGTCTGTCAGCATCCAGATGCCTTTTACATGCTGTAGTTGTACCAGCCTCCACCACTTCCTCTGGCAGCTCATTTCATACGCACACCACCCTCTGTGTGAAAAGATGCCCGTTAGGCCTCATCAAGACCTTTTCCCTCTCACTTTCCACCAAAGCCATCGAGTTTTCGATGCCCCTAACCTGGGGAAAAACCCGGACGACTCAACCTATCCATGACCATTCTGATTTTATAAACCTTTACTGCTGCGAAATGTGACTCCAATCAACACGAATGGCTGTACTTTCAGTCATCCTGGGCCTAAATTCTGAAATGCAACACTGACACCTCTTCCTTCTCCATCAAGTCACAATTCTAAAACCAGTGTAATCAGTTTGTTCAGATATATTAGGAGACACTTCTGTGGGATTTACACCTAGACCTTTGTACCCAGAGGTAGGGACACGAGAACCACTCGGCAATACCCATAAAGCTGTAACATTATTCTCCTGTGTGTTTGTTCATCAGCCTGTCCTGACATGCAGTGACATACCTCTGCACCAGGCAGGACTTCAATCCAGGCCTTCTCATCCAGAGCTAGGGACACTACCACACAAGTTCAGGAAATGGAATCAAATCCAGAGCTCTGGCTCAGAGACACGGACACTGCCCACTATACTACCATACCCAGATTTTGGGTCATATTTTAGTGCCCACTTCCAGCTCAGTGTGGATTGATTATAATCAGGTTACTATTACTGAATTACAAAAAACACTTTGTATTATTAAACAAATGCAAGATATTTGTCTCAACTGTAGGATATTGAGTGTACTTGCTGAATATTGAAATTAACTATGAACATCTTTAATCGCTATTATCTGTAGTCTGCAATATTAGGGAAAGAAATCCCTCAGAAACACTCTGCCCGATGAAGGGTCTCAAATAGATATTTATTACTGAACACCAGAGGTGAAGGAAGAGCTTAATTTCTGACCCCAAAACACCGATCAATCTTACCCACCTCTAATATGTGTCT
Organism: Hemiscyllium ocellatum; assembly: GCF_020745735.1. Taxonomy (NCBI): domain Eukaryota; kingdom Metazoa; phylum Chordata; class Chondrichthyes; order Orectolobiformes; family Hemiscylliidae; genus Hemiscyllium; species Hemiscyllium ocellatum. Next base: position 386,458 of record NW_026867893.1, read on the forward strand.
GCCCTCTTCCTAAAACCATGAAATGATACCAGGCCGCTGATTACTGTCCAGCCTCTCCTCCCCACTGACTGTGTCTGCAATCTGTCCCTCCTCCCTCTAACCACACAAGGCAACCCAAGCTCAGGGTCTTTGTGAACATCAAGGCCAGAGTGTGCAAGCCTCCTGGAGAGGGGGAGGCATTTTAAAATTGAAGGGGGAGGGGGAGGTGGCAGTCATATCACACACTGGGCTGAGGGGTGGCAGATGGAGGATAGTCTGGATTAATGCCAGGCATTGGATTTGGTAAATCAAACAAGAACAGGACCTATACAATTAAAAGTAGGGTCTTTTGGTGGTGTTGTAGTACAGAAACCTAGGCTGTCAGGTTTAATTCTTTAAAATTTGCATCTGATATAGAAAGTGGCTAAGAAGGTGTTTAACACACTTGTCTTCATAGGTCAGACCTTTGAGTATCGGACTTGGGATGTCATGTTGTGGTTGTACAGGACATTGGTGAGACCTCTTCTGGAATACAGTGTCCAGTCTGGACATCCTGCCCACTCATTCCATTGACACACCACCCTCTGCGTGAAACAGCTGCCCCTTAGGTCACTTTTAAATGTTACCCTCTCACCTTTAGCCTATGTCCTCTAGTTTTGGACTTCCCCGTACCCTTAGCAAATACCTTGACTATTCTCTTTGATATTATTGACCTTGATATTATTAAGCTGGAGAGGGTTCAGAAGAGTTTAACCTGGATGTTGCTGGAAATGGAGGGATTGAGCTATAAGGAGAGGCTGGGTAGGCTGGGACTTTTTTCACTGGAGAGTATCAGATGGAGGGGTAACTTCACAGAGGTTTGTAAAATGATGAGGGGTACAGATAAGTTAAAGGGCTGATGTCTTTTCCCTAGAGTTGGGGATTCAAAACTGAGGGATATTTTGAGGCGTGAGGAAAAAGATTTACAAAAGTCAGGAGAGGTAATTATTTTAGACAGAAGCTGGCTTTGTGTGGAATGAACTTCCAGAGGAACTGGTGAAAATAGGGGCAGTTACAATTGTTAAAGTACATTTAGATCAGTCCATGGATAAGACATCAGTTTGGATGGTGCTGTGAGCAGCTGCCCTCTCCCTCCCCCTCTCTGAATGAACCCCTGTTGGTTTTCACCCTCTGCCAATGCCTGTGCAGTGGCGTGTGGAGGCCAGCAGAGGGAGGCATTGCATCACTTTCAGCACCACAGAGACCTCCAGACCTGCCCCACACAGAGACACACAGATACACACACAGCAATTGTTAGGGCACGGCGTGAAGCTCATCTGATAACTTAAAATAAACTAAACATAAAGAAATGCTCAATTTACCTTGTAAACTGTTGAAATATGAGTGATAGAGAACTCCCAAATTCCAGTGTTAAAACAAAAAATATCAATGTATTTTTTTTAACTCTGAAACTGAACATTTTACATCAACTATTCACAACTCTGGGACCCTCTTTCTCCTAACTGCTCATTACCCTACTCCAACTCTACAGCAATATACTGTTTCAATGAGACACTTATTAAAATTACATAAACGTAATTTCAAAACCACACAGCAGCTGTTGTTTCATCTGACCTCACACCAATGTCCCTTTCCCATGTTTCCTGGGAAGACTGGCTCATGTTACAGGATGTTATCGAAGTGTCTATGTTTCAGCACTCCGAAACCTGGGAACACATCCATCCATGACACTGTCTCTCAGTCTCCCCCTCTCTGTCTATACCCCAAACCCCTCCCATGTGGTGATATTTAAACTGATTCCCCCACCATCTCTCTCTGACAGTGATGTTCACACCCACAGCACCCCCTTGGCAGGGCACAATGGAGATATGGAGCTGGAAATGGGTGGGAGCTGAACATCCTGTCACTTCCAGCATGGGCTGCAAGTTTCCCCACACTGGGCAGGGATCTAACACAGTGTTACTGAGCAATGCACTGGGGTGCGTACACAGTCCTACATGCTGGGAGGGTAACTGCTCCTGGGTTACAGATCAATGCACTGGGGTGGGGTACACAGTCCTACATGCTGGGAGGGTAACTGCTCCTGGGTTACAGATCAATGCACTGGGGTGGGTACACAGTCCAACATGCTGGGAGGGTAACTGCTTCTGGGTTACAGATCAATGCACTGGGATGGGGTACACAGTCCTACATGCTGGGAGGGTAACTGTTCCTAGGTAACAGATCAATGCACTGGGGTGGGGTACACAGTCCTACATGCTGGGAGGGTAACTGCTCCTGGGTTACAGATCAATGCACTGGGGTGGTGTACACTGCCCTACATGCTGGGAGGGTAACTGCTCCTGGTTTACAGATGAATTCACGGGTGATCACTGCACAGGTCACTGTGCTGGTCAGACTGTCTGGTTGAGGTTTATAGATAATACAATGATGTGGGATGTACAGCTCCCTGTGCTGGATGGATATGTAACCTGTGCACAGTACACCATGGTGGTGGGGTGGGTAGGGTGAAAGGTGATGGACAGGTCACGGAGTTTCCCGGACGTTTCCGTCTCTGACATTCCCCGGAACGTTCTGTCCCTGACATTCCCCGGAACGTTCTGTCCCCAACATTCTATAACTGACATTCCCCGGAACGTTCTGTCCCCGACATTCTATAACTGCCATTCCCCGGAACGTTCTATCCCCGACATTCTATAACTGACATTCCCCGGAACGTTCTGTCCCCGACATTCTATAACTGCCATTCCCCGGAACGTTCTGTCCCCAACATTCTATAACTGACATTCCCGGAACGTTCTGTCCCTGACATTCTATAACTGACATTCCCCGGAACGTTCTGTCCCCGACATTCTATAACTGACATTCCCCGGAACGTTCTGTCCCTGACATTCTATAACTGACATTCCCCGGAACGTTCTGTCCCTGACGTTGTTTGTTTGTGAACGGCCGGACGTCAGTGAATTGAACAAACGATAAGATCCCGAGGGAAGAGATCCTGTTCCAGGGAGAAGGAGACACTGTTCCGAAGGCCCCTCAGGCAGTTAAAGGAGTGAATACGTTTTCCCTGAGTTTACATTTCTCCATGACACGGGATCAACCACAATTTAGACCAAAATACAGAAATTACCAAACTCGGTTTGTCTTCAGGAAACTGGGAGAGAATCCTTCAGGAGAGCAACGTTCCCACCCTCCGTATTTGGAACTGGGAAGGAGTGAGCTGTGTCTGCTCTCGAGTGATCGAGTGTGTGGGAATGTTCTAGAAACCATCTGTCCTTACGGATGTGTCTCTGTGTGTTTGGGGAGGGAGGGTTTCTTATGGTTTATGTCACATTTTTGTCAGTAATTCCGACCTTCCCATTTGTTATTCCAGCTTCAATTATTTTAATAAATCCCTGAATACAGGGACACATTTGAAAATCTCACTGGGTCCCCGATCACACGGGTCCCTTTGCCTCCAGGCTGATGGATAATGGGTTTGTTTTCCTTCCTCACAGTTAACGTAGTGACCATCTACGTCCTGCTTTATAAAGATTGTGGATTGTCTCCATGTGTCAGACGTTACCTGGGGGCCATGGCAGTGGCGGATCTCCTGGTCATTATCCTCGACCTGATCCTGAGACACATACCCATTGTTTATCAGGAACAGTTTTATTTCCTGAGGGACTCCGTCCCCGTGTGTAATATCCACGCCGCCCTGCTTTATGCAGCCACTGACTGCTCGGTCTGGTTCACCGTCACTTTCACCTTTGATCGGTTTGTGGCCATTTGTTGCCAGAAGCTGAAAAGTAAATATTGCAGTGAGAAAACGGCGGCTGTGGTTCTGGGAGCAGTGACTGTGCTGAGCTGTTTAAAGAACATTTCCTGGTATTTTATGCTCACGGCTCGGTATCGGCTGGGGAACGCCCCCTGGTTTTGTGATGTAACATTCGCTGTTCGAGTCTCCAGTGTCTGGGTCACAATCGAGTCCCTCCACCACATTCTAACCCCGTGTGTCCCATTTCTCCTGATTCTGCTGCTCAATGTTCTCACCGTCAGACACATTTTAGTGACCAGCAGAGCCCGCAGGAGACTCCGCGCTCACACCAATGGGGACGCTCAGTCTGACACTGAAATGAGAAACCGAAAAAAATCCATCATTTTACTGTTTGTGATCTCGGCCAATTTCATCCTGTTATGGTCAACGTTAATGCTGTTTTCTATCTGGAGACGGATGGCTGATATTGGGTATGACTCTATATATCTCCATGGCTTTGTACACGAATTGGGCTTCATGCTGCAGCTCCTCAGTTGCTGCACAAACACCGCGATTTATGCCGTGACCCAGACTAAGTTCAGGCAGCAGCTGAAGAATGTGCTGAAATATCCCTTCACCCAAATCCATCCATCCAACAAATTCCCTCATTAATCACACCATCCGGGATTTTCTCATTTCAGTTCAGTGTTTCAGCGATGGAGCAGCCTGTCGCTATGGTAACAGACTGAGGGAGCGCTGGTTTGTCCCTCCTTATCCCACAGGGGGGTTACAGGGAAACATTTCAATGTTTCTCACAACTCAGGGGCCAGTGAGAAAAGGCACCATCCCACTGACTGTATCCATCACTTCCATTTGTAACCAATAAAAATGCTGATTACAGCGTGCCGAGCAGCAGAGGGACCGATGTTGTTGTGTGTCTTTGTGTTGGAGAAGCTGAGCTGGAGAGAGACAGACTCAGCCCCAAGTGCTGGTCCTCAGGGAAGGGGAGGGCACTGGGCCCTGAGCTCAGGAGCTGGGGTTAACTCGCTTTGTTCACCCCGACTCCACATCTGGCCTCCCCATTACCTCTCCCCTACTCTTTCTCCTCAATTCTCTGTCTCTCTCTCTCTGTCTCTCTCTCTCTGTCTCTCTCTCTCTCT